>NC_064863.1:73835801-73838301 GCF_024139225.1 Suncus etruscus
GAAAGGGAGTCTTTTACCTTCCCCAAAACCTAGAAGAAAGACCCTCTGAGGTTAGGCAAACTAAAGACTGGATCTTAGAAGATAAGACCAAATGCTTTCTGAGAAAGGCCACCTGGTCTAATCTAAATATGTTTTAGAGTTGTTAATGCCTGATTTTACTGTGCTTATGCAAAATAACAGCCACTTTTATCACTTTTAAAAAATATCTGCTCTAGATATAATGATTCTGCTCACCCATGCTTTTGGCAGCACTAATACTACTGATTCTGGCATCCTGCCTCTTGCTAAGAAGGGTAGTTTATAAGGAGAACACGGTCTATCTAGCCCATCTCAATTTTTTGTGTTTTGCAAACAAAAAATGGGGAGATTAGCAAAACACACAGAGCTTAACAAAGAACACATATTATTTATCCTCCCTAGATAAAGTATACAAATTTTTTCTCCCTAAGAGAGTCCATGTCGTCCTTTTCCTTTAAACAGAGCACTTATCCTGATTTCTCCTTTTCCTGTTTTCCTCGTAACCCAATTGACTGAGACACATTACAAATATCCCATTGTTATACTCCTGTAAAATTATTATTTACTTTTTTCTTTTGCCTTTTTTGAGTTAATTAGTACAAATACCCTTAATTACACCAACCCTGACCCTCAAGTGATTTATGTTAAATCCTGACTAATAAAGTGGCAGGAAAAGCAACAGAGGGAATAAGTTTGGCTGGCTCAATAAGATTCAAGAAGCTACTCAACAGCCCCTGGCCGAAATGCGCTTTTTCCCTATTATTCTGTCTAGGGTTTTTGTGGGCAAAACTGAGACCCCACAATATCCCTTCACCATGTAAAATAAAGGGCTGTTGGGGTTATTATCCCAAAGTGGTTTCGTATCTGTAAGCTCTCTGTCACCTTCTGTGATCTAACATCACCAGCTTCTCCTTTAGCTGAGAGTAAAGAGAGAAAGATTTAAAAATCTGGCAATAAAGGCAGAACATGCAAGAAAGTCTCATAACTCAATAGGACCTGGACGGGATGCCCAGAAAGGAGACCAATATGACTAGAATGTTCTGAAGAGGGCAGAAAGAAGAAAAACAAGGTCCTCTGAGAAACAAGACCACACCATCCAGGACATGGAAGTTTTTTATATCACTTGAATATCACTGAGAAATCACTGAAGATGTTAAACAGGAGGATGATAGATCTGCTTTATGTTAATGATCCAACAACAGTTAGAAAGGGAATGAATTATAAGAGAATAAGTGGTATAAGCAAGACAAGACTATAATTGCGGGGCCGGGTAGGTGGCGCTGGAGGTAAGGTGTCTGCCTTGCAAGCGCTAGCCAAGGAAGGACAGCGGTTCGATCCCCCGGCGTCCCATATGGTCCCCCCAAGCCAGGGGCGATTTCTGAGCACATAGCCAGGAGTAACCCCTGAGCGTCAAACGGGTGTGGCCCAAAAAACCAAAAAAAAAAAAAAAAAAGACTATAATTGCCAGGTGAGAAATGAGAATGTTCTGAGAAATAGGAAGGAAGGAAGAAGGAAGGAAGAAGGAAGGAAGGAAGGAAGGAAGGAAGGAAGGAAGGAAGGAAGGAAGGAAGGAAGGAAGGAAGGAAGGAAGGAAGGGAGGGAGGGAGGGAGGGAGGGAGGGAGGGAGGGAGGGAGGGAGGGAGGAAGGAAGGAAGGAAGGAAGGAAGGAAGGAAGGAAGGAAGGAAGGAAGGAAGGAAGGAAGGAAGGAAGGAAGGAAGGAAGGAAGGAAGAAGAATTCAACACTGTATTTTTTGAAAATGGAAATACCAATTGATGTAATAGTAATAATTTTAATTATTTTAATTTTATTTATTTTATTTATGTAATAAAATAAATAATAAAATGCTGGAGGTATGCTAACACTCTGGTGGAAGGTATTGTGTTAAAATATTTTTTGCATGAAACCCTACCATTGTCAATATTGTAAATCATGACGCCTAAAATAAATTTTTTATAAAAAAAAAGAAAAATAACTTTTCCTTACTGCCATACGGTAGTGTGAGCTTTATAACACAGTGAAGAATTTTGCAGTCATTTTGTGAAGTCATCTCTTGATGACACCTTCTGGAGCAAATTTCTTTGTAATGTCAGGGGCATAACTAAAAATTAAAAATACAAAATTAGGTCCAAAGGAGCCAACTAAAGAGGCTCATCTAGCTTTGTTCATTTGCTAAGCATCATCCCCATCAATACTAAAAAGAATGAAGGAACATGCCCCTGCATTAATTACAAAGCACTGATTATAGTCAGCTCATTTTGGCAACTCCAAACCCCTTCACGCCAGAGCTCTCCAATGGCCTGAAAAATAGCCAGTGTTTCACCTACTAAGATCTTGGGAAGCCTACAATCTGATACCGATGCACTAGAAAAATAAGTGAAATAGTCCTAGAGGAGAGCACTTTTCAACATCATATGAGACATATGAGCATATGAGACATGATCAACCTCAATAACTACTGTACAAAAATACTCACATATTTC
>NC_064863.1:73843301-73995801 GCF_024139225.1 Suncus etruscus
TATTGTTAATTCGTTTAATGTGTGTCCTTATACTTCACTTTATATTTGAGTGAGATAATTAGGTTTTCTTTTTGTTTTGTTTTGTTTTGTTTAGTTTTTGGACCACACCCCGTGACACTCAGGGGTTACTCCTAGCTATGCGCTCAGAAATCGTTCCTGGCTTGGAGGACCATATGGGACGCCAGGGAATCAAACTGGGGTCCGTCCTAGGCCAGGTTTTCATTATTCTTGTTTGTTTTTTTGTTTTTGTTTTGTGGTTTTTGATTCACACCGGCAGTTCTCAGAGGTTACTCCTGGCTCCATGCTCAAAAATTGTTCCTGGCAGGCTGGGGGACCATATGGGACACCGGGATTCGAACTGATGACCTTCTGCATGAAAGGCAAATGCCTTACCTCCATGCTATCTCTCCGGCCCCACTTCTCATTCGCTTCCCTTGGCATGATAATCCCAATTCTGTCCAAGTTACAGTGAACAGCAAGAGATCAAGATTTCATACTTTGTCATAGCTGAGTACGATTTTAATTAGCTACAATTTCTTTAGCCACTCATCTACTGTAAGTCAACTTGGCTGTTTCCATATCTTAGTTATTAAGTATAGTTCAGAAATTGACAAAGGTCAGGGATTGAAGGGGTACATTAGGCAGTTCTAAGGGACTACTCCTGGCTCTGTGCTTATAAATCATTATTGGCAATGTTCAGAGAACCGTGTTGTTGCTGGGGATCATTCAAATTCGACCTCTTGCAAAACCTTACTATCAATGGTCCTCAAGTTGTTTTTTGTAGTCCTGGATTAAGTTAAGTTAAATTAAGTTAAGTTAGGAGAGGTTAGGTTAGGTTAGGTTAAGTTAAGTTCTATTAAGTTGAGTTAACCTGGGTTGTTAAAAGTTGTGAATATAGGAACCGGAGAGAGTGGTCAAGGTACTTGCTTTGCATATAACCAATCCAGGTTTAAATGCCAGAACCTCCTATGGCACCCTGAGCACTACCAATAGCGATTCCTGAGCAAAGAACAAGGTTTAAATCCTGAGAACCACTAGTTGTGGCCCAAAAACAAATAAGTAAAAAAGTGAAATCTTTGGGCCATATGAAAGCCTAGTCTTTTGTTTTGTTTTGGTTTGGTTTTGGTTTCTTCGGGCCACACCCATTTGATGCTCAGGGATTACTCCTGGCAAAGCACTCAGAAATTGCCCCTGGCTTGGGGGGACCATATGGGACACCGGGGGGGACACCGGGGGACGCCAGGGGATCAAACCGTGGTCCTTCCTTGGCTAGCACTTGAAAGGCAGACACCTTACCTCTGGCGCCACCTCGCCTACCCCTAAAGCCTAGTCTTAATTTTTAGAAGACTCCATATATTTTCCATAGAGTTTAAACAAAATGACATTTCAAGAAACCCTGAATAAGGTTGAGCTTACCACAGCATCCCTACTGATTGTTTTCACTCTTTGCTGTGTGTTATCTCACTGGTGTAAGGTCTTATCTCATTGTCATTCTGATTTGCATTTCCCCGATGATCAGTGATGGTGAACACTTTCCCAGTGAATGCTATACCTATTTGCTACCCACATTTTCTTTAAAGAAGTATCTAATCAGCTCCTCTCCTCATTTATTGATGCGGCTATTTGTTGTGAGCTTCTATGAATGCTTTATTAATCATGGATATTAGCCCTTGTCAGTTTGTAGTGAGTAACTTTTCCCACTCAGTAAAAGGTCTTTTTATTTTATTCATTGAATTCTTTCACAATGAAAATCATTTTAATGTTATGTAGTTCTATTTATTTTGAGCTCTGTTTTCTTTTCAATACACTGAATCACTAAAGTTTCAGTTCTGAGACAATACAATGAAGAGTTCTATTTATGTTTTCTCAATATATTTTATGGATTTAGGTTCAATTATTAACCACCTTCTCTGTGTCTGATATAAAACAGAATCATAGGTCCAATTTTTTGGCAGATGTTTATTCAGTTTTCCTGATACCATTGTTGAAGAGTCTTTCCTTGCTCTACTTTCTACACTTAGCTCCTTTGTCAGAGATTAACTGTATATAAGTGTGTGTGTATAAATATACATATACATATATATGAGGGTCTATCTTTGTGGTCTCAATTTTCTTACATTGGTCTAAGAGTCTAACTTTATTCTACACAGTGCCATACAGTTCTTATCATTATAACCTCATAGTATAGTTTCAATTCAGGAGAAAAGCACGTCCCATATTTTTTTACTCATGATTGCTTTGACTTTTAGTACAAATGTATTATTCTCTATACATTTTAACAGCACTTGCTACATATTCCTAAAAATATAATGGGGGTTTGATGGGAACTATAACGAACCTATAGATCCATAGAAAGGGAATTTTAATGAATTTTACAATTCACGAAAAAAAGAATATGTTTCCATTTCCTTCGATTATTTATGTAAATCAGAGTTCATAGTTTTGGTAAGTCTTTGCTCTTCTCTGTTAAACTTATTCTCAGACAATTGATTTGAGGGAGAGGAGTAGACACAACAGCAACTGGTATTGTTTTAAATTTATTTATTTTTTAATTTTTTATATATTTTATTTAAACACCTTAATTATATACATAATAGTGTTTCTGTTAAAGATTACATACATGATTGTGTTTGTGTTTGTGTTAAAGAACACCATCCAACATCAGTGCAACATTCCCATCACCAATGTCCCAAATCTCCCCCAACCAACTCCCGCCTGTACTCTAGACAGGCTTTCTATAACCCTCATACATTCTCATTATTAGGATAGTTCAAAATGTAGTTATTTCTCTAACTAAACTCATCCCTCTATGTGGTGAGTTTCATGAGGTGAGCTGGAACTTCCAGCTCTTTTCTCTGTTGTGTTTGAAAACTATTATTGCAAGAATGTCTTTCATTTTTCTTAAAACCCATAGATGAGTGAGACCATTCTACATCTTTTCTCTCTCTGACTTATTTCACTCAGCATAATAGATTCCATGTATATCCATGTATAGAAAAAATTTCATGACTTCATTTCTCCTGACAGCTGCATAATATTCCATTGTGTATATGTATCACAGTGTCTTTAGCCATTCGTTTGTTGAAGGGTATCTTGGTTGTTTCCAGAGTCTTGCTATGGTAAATAGTGCTGCAATGAATATAGGTGTAAGGAAGGGGTTTTTGTATTGTATTTTTGTGTTCCTAGGGTACATTCCTAGGAGTGGTATAGCTGGATCGTATGGGAGCTTGATTTCCAGTTTTTGGAGGAATCTCCATATCACTTTCCATAAAGGTTGAACTAGATGGCATTCCCACCAGCAGTGGATAAGAGTACCTTTCTCTCCACATCCCCGCCAACAGTTTATTCTCATTCTTTGTGATGTGTGCCAATCTCTGGGGTGTGAGGTGGTACCTCATAGTTGTTTTGATTTGCATCTCCCTGATGATTAGTGATGTGAAATATTTTTTCATGTGTCTTTTGGCCATGTGTATTTCTTCTTTGTCAAAGTGTCTGTTCATTTCTTCTCCCCATTTTTTGATGGGATTAGATGTTTTTTTCTTGTAAAGTTCTGTCAGTGCCTTGTATATTTTGGAGATTAGCCCCTTATCTGATGGGTATTGGGTGAATAGTTTCTCCTACTCAGTGGTTGATTCTTGTATCCTGGGTGCTATTTCCTTTGAGGTGCAGAAGCTTCTCAGCTTAATATATTCCCATGGGTTAATCTCTGCTTTCACTTGCTTGGAGAGTGCAGTTTCCTCCTTGAATATTCCTGTAGTCTCAATGTCCTGAAGTGTTTTGCTATGTGTTGTTCTATATATCTTATGGTTTGGGGTCTGATATTGAGGTCTTTAATTCATTTGGATTTTACCTTAGTACATGATGTTAACTGGGGGTCTAAGTTCAATTTTCTGCAAGTGGCTAGCAAGTTGTGCCAACACCACTTGTTGAAGAGCTTTCTCTGCTCCATTTAGGATTTTTGTTCCTTTATCAAAAATTAGGTGATTGTATGTCAGGGCGATTATTCTCTGAGTATTCAAATCTATTCCACTGATCTGAGGACCTGTCTTTATTTCAATACCGTGTTGTTTTGATAACTTTTGCTTTGTAGTAAAGTTTAAAGTTGGGGAAAGTAATTCCTCCCATATTCTTTTTCCCAATGATTGCTTTAGCTATTCGAGGGTGTTTATTGTTCCAAATGAATTTCAAAAGTGCCTGATCCACTTCTTTGAAGAATGTCACTGGTATCTTTACAGGGATCGCATTAAATCTGAACAATGCTTTGGGGAGTATTGCCATTTTGATTATGTTAATCTGGCTAATCCATAAGCAGGGTATGTGTTTCCATTTCTGTATGTCCTCTCTTATTTCTTTTTTTTTTGGTTTTTGGGCCACACCCAGTAACGCTCAGGAGTTACTCCTGACTATGTGCTCAGAAGTTGCTCCTGGCTTTGGGGGACCATATGGGACACCGGGGAATCGAACCGTGGTCCATCCAAGGCTAGCACAGGCAAGGCAGGCACCTTACCTCTAGCGCCACAGCCCGGCCCCTATTTCTTGGAGCAGAGTTTTATAGTTTCTTTGTATAGATCCTTCACACTTTTAGTCAAGTTAATTCCAAGATATTTAAGTTAGTGTGGCACTATTGTGAATGGGGTTGTTTTCTTAATGTCCATTTTTTCCTTATTACTATTGGTGCATAGAAAGGCCATTGATTTTTGTGTGTTAATTTTGTAGCTTGCCACCTTGCTATATGAGTCTATTGTTTCTAGAAGCTTTTTGGTACAGTCTTTAGGGTTTTCTAAGAGCATTATGTCATCTGCAAACAGTGAGAGCTTGACTTCTTCCTTTCCTATCTGAATTCCTTTGACATCTTTTTCTTGTCTAATTGCTATAGCAAGTACTTCCAGTGCTATGTTGAATAGGAGTGGTGAGAGAGGACAGCCTTGTCTTGTACCAGAATTTAGAGAAAAGTCTTTTAGTTTTTCTCCATTGAGGATAATATTTGCCATTGGCTTGTGGTAGATGGCTTTAATTAGATTGAGAAAGGTTCCTTTTATTCCCATCTTGCTGAGAGTTTTGATCAAGAATGGGTGTTGGACCTTATCAAATGCTTTCTCTGCATCTATTGATATGACCATGTGATTTTTATTTTTTCTTGTTGTTGATGTTGTGTATTATGTTGATAGATTTACGGGTGTTAACCCATCCTTGCATTCCTGGAATGAAACCTACTTGATTGTAGTGGATGATCTTCTTAATGAGGCATTGAATCCTATTTGCCAGGATTTTGTTGAGGATCTTTGCATCTGCATTCATCAGCGATATTGGTCTGTAATTTTCTTTTTTCGTAGCATCTCTGTCTGGTCTAGTATCAAGGTGATGTTGGCTTCATAAAAGCTATTTGGAAGTGTTTCCGTTTGTTCAATTTTATGAAAGAGTCTTGCCAGGATTGGTAGTAGTTCCTCTTGGAAAGTTTGGAAGAACTCATTAGTGAATCCATCTGGGCCTGGGCTGTTGTTTTCAGGCAGATATTTGATTACTGTTTTAATTTCATCTGTTCACATTCTTTGACTTATTTTTCCATCGTCTGTTCATTTGCTTTAAGGTTTTTTTCATTCTCTCCCACTGTATGGATTTGTTATTTATCTCATCTTCCACAGCACCAATTCTATTCTCAGCTTTTGTTAGCCTGTTGGAGAGCGTATCCATTTTGCCATTCAATTCGTTTACTGAGTTTTTCAGGCCTGATATTTGACCTATTATTTCAGCTTGGAGTTTTGTGATTTTTGTCTTCATATTTTCTTGGTTCTTGTTAGTGTTCTGTTCAACTCGATCCATGGTTTCTTTGAGTTCTTTGAGCATTTTCCATATTTCTTGTCTAAACTCCTTATCTGAGACATATATTAGTTGGTTGGCTGTTTTCTGGTCATCAGAATTGTCATCTTCATTCTCTTTGTCTGATGCTGGCCTGCATTGTTTCCCCATTGTCACACTTGTATTGTGGGTTTTTCTACATGTTGTAGTGGTATTCATTGGCTAAATGATGTGCGCAGCCATGCTTCTCTGGATTCGCCCTTTTTGGGAGGGTCAACTTGCCTCCAAGTAAGAAGAGCCCTCCGTGGATGAAGCCTCACACAAGATCAAATCTTGGGCCTGATCACACAGCAGAGAAGATAGTCCAGGGAAAGATGCTGGGCTTCAGTGATCCAGCTCAGTTCTTAGTGTGTGTGTGTGTTTTTTTTTTCCTTCTTGTTGCAGTGGCATTCTTTCCTAAGAAAGAGTACATGGCCACATAGCGAAGCGGAATTAAGTGCTCTTCTGGAGTCTCTGGGAGAGCAAATTTTCTGGGCCCTTTTAGGCCCACTCCCAAAAGGTTTAGGAGACAGGACAGGAGACAAACACACACAGGCAGTACTCACAATTTCTCACAGTCGGGCCCCACTGGGCCGGCATAGATTTTCCCAGCCTGACATCACAAACAGGGGACCTGCCTTCTGTGGAGTACTGCTTATAGCCAGTTTTCACTTTAGGAAGCAGTCCCTTGTCATTCAGACCCCTTGAATGAGCCTCTGAAAGAGCGAATTTTCTGGGCCCTTTTTGGCCCACTCCCAAGAGGTTTAGGAGACAGGACAGGAGACAAACACACACAGGCAGCACTCACAGTTTCTCACAGTTGGGCCCCTTAAATTTATTCTTAACCTAATTATTTATACATAAAATGCAATAAATTTCTGTGTGTTGATTTTGTAGCCTGCCACTTTACTGCATAAATTTATTGTTTCTAAAATCTTCTTTTTTATGTATAATATATCATTTAACTTCTTTTCTCTTGAACATCTTTAATATTATACCTAATAGATTCTTGCCTGGTTATATGGCAAGAATTTCCAATACAATGTGAAATAATAGTGGTGAGAGTATATATCCTTTTCTTGTGATTAATTAGAGGAATTGTTTTCTATTGAGTAATGATATTAGCTGTTGGTTTATGATTTATGGCCTTTACTAAGATAAGTCTCTTTGATCCCTCATATGTTGAAGGTTTTAATCATAAATTGTTGGTGAATCTTGCCAAATACTTTCTCTGTACTTAGTATGGTTATATACATATAATAATATTTTTATTTTTTGATGTTGTATATCACAATAATTAAAATTTTCATTTAGATAAATATGTCCCCATCTGAAGAAATGTCTATGGAATCTTTAAAAAGTTAAAGTAAAACAGAGCAAAGAAGAAACATCTAATAAATTATAAGAAAAAAATTTAACTTTTCCAAAATAGCTTACTAAATAACAAAAATAACTAAAATAATACTAGTATATAACAAAATAAGTATTATATATTGAACATTCAATCCTGAAAAGTAACTCCAAGAAAGGAGCTTTACTGTACTACTTGGTTTCCATGCAAACTCTATTATAGTTACAGCAAAACAAATGCTGAGCAGTATTTTCAACTTTTGCCTTGTAAAAGTGAAAATCCTGGTCCAGTGAAATAATTCAAAGGGCTGAAATGTTGTCTGGCAAGTAGAAGGACCCACATTTGACCCCCAGCACAACATGAGCTCCAGCACCATCAACTGTAGCTATTATGGTCCAACAGCACTAAGTCTGAGAAGCATTGCATCACATCAGTCTGCTGAGCATTAAACCATTCAACCTTGTGGTCCAAGTAAGGCTTAGACTCACAGGGGTCCTCAAACTTTTTAAACAGGGGGCCAGTTCACTGTCTCTTAGACCATTGGAGGGTCTGACTATAGTAAAAACAAAACTTATGAACGAATTCTTATGCACAGTGCATAGATCTTATTTTGCAATGAAGAAACAAAACAGATACAAATACAATATGTGGCTCACGGGCCATAGTTTGAGGACCACTGGGAGTGTCTCTCAGGACCCCTGAACATTGCTTGAGAAAAATAAAAAGAATAAAAATTATTTTCTTGTTTTGGGATGTGTTCAAGACCTATTCATATTTCTGTGCTTATAGATCAATTTTAGCAGTGCTTGGGAGACCAGGAATGTCAGGAACCTAACCCAGATCAGCTGCCTTCAAAGCAAGTGTTTTACCCACAGTATATCTCTCCAGTACAAAAATTCTCCTTGAATTTCTCTCAGATAATGAAATTTCTCCATTTCCCTGAAAAGTTTAAATGGTATCAATGATGATGAACACTTTTTCATGTGTTTGTTAGCCATGCTTGTGGCTTTTTTGTTTGAGAGAATGTTCAGCTCCTCTCTCTGTTTTTGTTTGTATTTTTGTTGCTGAGTTTTGTGAGTCATTTGTATATATTGAAAATTAGGGGCCCGGAAAGATAGCAGAGCGGCGTTTGCCTTGCAAGCAGCCGATGCAGGACCAAAGGTGGTTGGTTTGAATCCCGGTGTCCCATATGGTCCCCCGTGCCTGCCAGGAGCTATTTCTGAGCAGACAGCCAGGAGTAACCCTGAGCACCGCAGGGTGTGGCCCAAAAACCAAAAAAAAAGAAAAAAGAAAATTATTCTTTTGTAAGAAATGTGATGTCTGAAAATATTTTATCCTTTTCAGTAGGATGCCTTTTGGTTTAAATGACAGTTTTCTCTGCAGAGCAGAAGACTTTAAGTTTGATTAATTTCATGTTTGTTTTTCCTTTGGTTTTCCTTGTCACAAGCTAATTCAAAACATCACTGAAGCTAATATCATAGACTGTCTTTGTTTTCTTCAAAGTAGTTTACTTTATAAAAACATTACTAAATTTTCTAAGTTATTTGTAGCAAGCATTTTTCCTTGGCAACTAGAAAGATGAGTAAATGAAGAAACATGACTAACAGTATTATAAATTGTATAACCTCAAACAACAAAAACAATTTAAATAATGAGTAAATCTTCTAGTTAAGAGTTCTGTATTTATTTAATTTTTTAAGCCCAGTGCCATTTTGCCAACGTGAACTACACTATGAATGTCAAATATGTGAATAAACATTATTGCTTAATGAAATGCATGTTATTGGATTTTCTTTAAAGAAGAGACTACAGCCTTTGTTAGCTAAAGCCTTGGACCAAAGCCAGCTGGGTTTCCTACTATGATGAACTTTTGGACCATAGGAAGTATAAAGGCTCATTCTGCTACTTTAACTTAAGTCTAGAGCAAAACAGGCTTCTTGCCCAACATCACTCACACCCATTTGGCTGGTTTTGTCCACCGAGATGCAAGTTTATGAGAAGGCAGGTAAATAAAACATTGTCATCTCTTCTTGTAAGGGCATTATGTACAGAAGGTCTAACCTCCTTTGCAGTGCTTCCTTTTTACTAATCTCAATTTATGGCCTAATGTATCTTCCAAAAGTTGAAGTACACTCTAAAAGAAAGATACCCCAAAAGTTCCCCCTGAGCTCATAAATTTCCAGGAGTCAAAAGAAAAAAGAACTTCAAAGAGTGGTCCAAAAAGAGTTCACTATCTGCATTCAATGATATGTATACATTTATTCTACCTACAAAAAATTCCAACATGTGCTTAGTTTGAGTGTGTCTCTGTGTGCATCTAAAACTATTGGCTTTACAGAACCTCTAGTAAATGATATATCTGGCCATTAGGTGCGAAATTTATCCCAAATTTTGATGCTATCACTTGTTGATTTTTAACTATTTGAATACTAATAAAAATAAGATGTTTTAAAGTAATAAAATAAATAAAACAATTATTGAAAGAGATAATGAAAGAGAATGTTTTTTGGTTTGGCAGAAAAATCTGGGAATATATGACAGATAACAGAAACTCACTGTGATCATGGATAAGTTTGAAAATCATAAAACTGAAAAATATTTTCTTATAAATTATTAAATACAACAATCTAAGAATGAATCAAGACCATACTCAAAATGTTTATTATCTGTTCATGGAGTATATTATCTAGTTCATAGCATATTTGTTGAAAATGGGCCTAGAAATTCAATCTGTACTTTAGCTTTGTAAACGGTAGAAAAATCTTTATCTTCTATTGTATTTTGAGTTTTCCTGTCCAAACAACAAACAACTAGACATTATCCAAGGGCAAAATTTCCACAGAGAAAACCATTAAATTTTTTAAATATTTTTAATTTCATTTTAGGACATGTACTTTACTATACTGTTAATGAGAATTTCATGTGCAACAGGATCCATCACCACAATCTCCCTCAATGTCCATTTCTTTAATATTGTACCAATATCAGTCCCCATCCTGATCATTGCTTCCTCTTGCCCTTGTGGTAAGCTTCCCAGTTTTCATTACCTCAGGGCATTTTTATACCCCTATTATGTTTCCTTAGATCTCACTTATGAGAGAGATAATTCTGTATCTATCCCTTCCTTTATCACTAACTTCACTCAGCATGATATTCTCCAGATCAAGCTACATAGCAGCAAATTACATGATTTCATCAATGCGAAACTCCCCAACAAAATCTTAGCAAACCAAATATTATAACACAGCAAATATAATGATATCAAATGAAATTCAAATCTGGTGTGAAAGGGTAATTCAACATATACAAATAAATTACTGTACCATATTAGCAAAGGGAAATATTAAGATATATGATTATATAAATTGATACAGATAAAGCTGTTGACAAAATAAAACAACCATTTATGATTTTAAAAAAAGGACTTCAACAAGATAAGATGGAAGAAAACTTTCTCAAGATAGTAACAGCCATTAACAAACCCACAGCTAGTATTGCACTCAACATAAAAAACTGAAACCCTTCCCTATGAAATAGGGCACAAGGAAAGGATACGCAATGCCACCACTATTATTCAATATAGCACTTAAACTCCTGGAAACAGCAAGTAGGCAAGAAAAAGAAATCAAAGGGATTCAAGTGGGAAAAGTAGAAGTCAAACTGTGACTGCAGATGACATGACAATATACATAGAAGATGCTAAGGATTCCATGGAAAGGCCTTTAGACACAATAAAACACAGCAATGTAGCAGGTTATAAACCCATTCACAAAATTCTGATGTGATGAATGACAAAAGAAACTGTGTTATATCTACACAATGGAATATTATGCAGTCATTAGAAAAATGAAGTCATAAAATTTGTTTATGGATGGATATGGAGATTATTATGCTGAGTGAAATGAACCAGAGGGAAAGGAATAGACATTTAAAAAAATCTCATTCATTTGTGAAATATAAGAAAAACAAGAAGGTTGGAGTGATAGCACAGCGGGTGGGGCATTTGCCGTAGACCAATCCTGGTTCGATCTCCAGCATCCCATATGATTCCCCAAGTCTGCCAGGAGCAATTTCTGAGTGCAAAGCCAGAAGTAACTACAGAGTGCCTCTGGGTATGGCCCCCAGAAACTAAAACTCAGAGACAATAGAATAAAGAGTCAAGTTAAAGTACTGAAGGGACAATGATAGTTGGAACTGATCACTCTGGACAAGAACTAGGTGCTGAAAAGGAAGAAAGTGACATACAAGGCACCCCTCCGTTGACAATAGTGCAAACCACAGTGTTAAAAGGGAGAGGGGGGAAATGAAGAGAGGAAGGGAGGAAGAGTGAGAGAAAGAGAAACAACTCGCCTGCCCTACAGACAGGCAGGGTTGGAATGGGGAATGGGAGGTATATAGGGGAATACATGGTGCACTGGTGAAGGATGGTAGACACTTTATGACTGAAACCAGACAGTAACTTTTTAAACCTGTTGCATTTTTATAGCCAAACAGTAAACCTGAAGATAAAGACATCAGAGATTACTCCATTTAAAATATAACCAATAGGCATGTAAAGTATGATGCTGCTTAAATGTCAGAGGGAAAGGGTCAGAGAATGATTGCACTCATTTGCAGGATATTCAAAAACAATATATAAGAATAATACACAATGACGGGCCCAGAGAGATAGCACAGTTGTGTTTGCCTTGCAAGCAGCCGATCCAAGACCAAAGGTGATTGGTTTGAATCCCGGTGTCCCATATGGTCCCCTGTGCCTGCCAGGAGCTATTTCCGAGCAGACAGCTAGGAGTAACCCCTGAGCACTGCCGGGTGTGCCCCCCCCCAAAAAAAATACACAATGGTAATAATAATCACACTTAACAAGAACTGGGTATTGAGAGGAAATAAAGTGACACCCTTCAGTAACAGTATTGCAAATCACAATGTCTAAAAGTAAGACAGAGAGCAAAGAAGTGTCTGCCATAAAAACAGGCTGGGGATTGGAAGAGGGGGGATGTGATGACAAGAGGCTAAATGAATAACTTGGTGGCAGGAAATGAACATAGATAAAGTGATAGCTGGTAGAATATTGTGTAATCAAAAATCAGTTATCAACAAATTTTTAACTTTATATCTCATGGTGATTTAAATTTTAAAAGTTGTTTAGTCATATGATCATATCAATAGATACGAAGAAAGCATTTTATAAGGTCCAACACACATTCATGATAAAAATAGAAGAAACTTTTCTCAATATAGTCAAGACCATGTACAAGCCAATGACAAATATTATTCTCAATGAGGATAAACTAGAAGCCTTTCCTCTGAAATCTGGTACAAGACAAGGCTGACCCTTCTCACCACTCCTTTTCAACATAGTATTGGAAATGCTTGCCATAGCATTTAGGCAAGAAAAAGATATCAAGGGCATCTAGGTAGGACAGGAAGAGGTTAATCACTCACTGTTTGCAGATGACATGCTGCTATATATAGAAAACCCTAAAGATTCTATAAAAAGCTTCTATAAGATTCATATTAACAAACAAAAATCAATGGCCTTCTTATACACCAATAATGATTGAGAAGGGGCCAGAGAGAGCATGGAGGTAAGGCATTTGCCTTCTATGCAGGTCAGTGGTTCAAATTTCAGCGTTCCATATGGTCCCCCCGAGCCTGCCAGGGGCTATTTCTGAGCGTGGAGCTAGGAGTAACCCCTGAGTGCTGACGGATGTTACTCAAAAACCAAAATAAGAGATGCCAGCACCCTTCTGCCTCTCTACTCTGCTGCCCTGCATTTTCGGCCTGATTTCATCCTGGGTGCGGCTCATCAGCCAGCCTGCCTTCCTGTGAGCCTTCCAGGGAGCCTGCCTTACCGTGAGCCTTCCGTGGAGGTGAGTCGACACGCCCAGAAAGGGAGGAGCCACTGAACTCCGCTGGATCTCAGATGCCAGCACCCTTCTGCCTCTCTACTCTGCTGTCCTGCATTTTTGACCTGATTTCATCCTGGGTGCGGCTCATCTGCCAGCCTGCCTTCCCGTGAGCCTACTGTGGAGGTGAGTCCACATGCCCAGAAAGGGAGGAACCAGAGGAGCACGGTTGCTCTGCTCCCCTTCGCGATGGTGCACATCATTTAGCCGATGAATACAACCACAACATGTAGAAAAACCCGCAATACTAGTGTGACAATGGGGAAACAACACGGGCCAGCGCCAGACATAGAGAATGAAGATGGCAACTCTGATGACTTGAGCCTGACCAACCACCTAGTCATTCTCTCAGATAAGGAGTTTAGAGTTGCAATATGGAACATGTTCAAAGAACTCAAACAAAGTATAGAAGAGAACACTAATAAAAATCAGGAGAATATGAAGATAGAAATGAGAAAACTCCAAACAGAAATTTCAGATCAAATAACAGGTCTGAAAAACTCAGTAGATGAATTGAAGAAAAACATGGTTGAGATTTCCCACAGGTTAACAGCAGCTGAGGATAGAATCAGTACACTGGAAGATGAGATGCATAACAATTACATACAGCAGAAGAAATTGGAAAAAAGCCTCAAAGCAAATGATCAAACAATGGAAAAATTACTCAAAGAATGGGAACAGATGAAAATAGAAGTCTATGATAAGCTCAACAGAAACAACTTACGAATCATCGGAGTCCCAAAGACTAAGGAAGAAAATCTCCAGGAAGAATCAACAGTCAAGAACATCATTAAAGAGAAACTACCAGAGCTAACGAATACATGCAATCAAATCCTGCATGCCTGAAGAGTGCCAACTAAAAGAGACCCCAGAAAAAACACCCCAAGACACATCCTAGTCACAATGACGAATCCCATAGATAGAGACAGAATTCTGAAAGCAGCAAGATCGAAAAGAGAAATTACATTCAAGGGAACATCCTTGAGATTTACTGCAGACCTGTCACCAGAAACACTCAAGGCCAGAAGGCAGTGGTGGGACATAGTGACAAAACTCAATGAAATAAATGCTTCGCCTAGAATACTGCACCCAGCAAAACTCACTTTCAGGTTTGAAGGAACAATACATAGTTTCACAGACAAACAACAGCTCAAAAACTTCACAGACTCAAAACCATTCTTAAAAGAAAAACTGAACGGCATACTTTAAGACAAGGCTTACCAACAGACACACCAAACTTTAATATAAAGATGGCACTAACTCCCAGGACAATTCTCTCTCTCAATGTCAATGGACTAAATGCACCAGTTAAGAGACACAGAGTGGCTAAATGGATCAAAAAACTCAATCCAACCTTCTGCTGCCTACAAGAAACGCACCTGAATAGTCAGAACAAACATAGACTCAAAATAAAAGGCTGGAGGAAAATCATCCAAGCAAACAACACCCAAAAAAAAGCAGGAGTGGCCATACTAATATCAGATGATGTAAACTTTATACTTAGGAAAGTTGTAAGGGACAAAGTTGGACATTTTGTATTAATCAAGGGATATGTACAGCAGGAAGAAATCACCCTCCTAAACATATATGCACCGAATGAGGGGCCAGCAAAATATTTAATACAACTGTTGACAACTCTGAAAAATAATATCAATAACAACACATT
The DNA here is from genome assembly GCF_024139225.1 of Suncus etruscus. Lineage (NCBI taxonomy): Eukaryota > Metazoa > Chordata > Mammalia > Eulipotyphla > Soricidae > Suncus > Suncus etruscus. Next base: position 73,858,063 of record NC_064863.1, read on the forward strand.
AATTGTGGGAGACCTCAACACGGGATTGTCAACACTAGACAGGTCAACCAGACTGAAACCCAACAAGAATATACTAGACCTGAGGAGAGAAATGGAAGAAAGAGGCCTAGTAGATATATAAAGGACACTCCACTCCCAGAAGCCTGGATACACATTTTTCTCTAATGTACATGGGACACTCTCCAGGATAGACTACATGTTAGCACATAAAACATACCTCCATAATATTAAGAGGATAGAAATTTTGCAGGCTGCCTTTGCTGACCACAAAGCCCTGAAATTATATATATAAACTACAAAGGGACACAGAAGAAAAATTTTAACACCTGGAAGTTAAATAGCCTCATACTGAATAATCAGTGGGTCCCAGATGAAATCAAAGAGGAAATCAAAACCTTCCTGAAAACAAATGACAATGGAGACACAAACTATCAGAACCTATGGGACACAGCAAAAGCAGTACTGAGAGGAAAATTTATAGCTTTGCAAGCACACATCAGGAAAGAAGAAGGGGCATACCTGAATAGCTTAATGACGCAGCTCATAGAATTAGAAAGTGCTCAACAAAAGGATCCAAAAATAGGGAGGCAGAAGGAAATAACAAAGCTGAGAGCAGAAATCAATGAAGTGGAAACCAGAAAAACCATCCAAAAGATCAACGAAAGCAGAAGTTGGTTCTTTGAAAAAATAAACAAGATTGATAGACCACTGGCAAAACTAACAAAGAAAGAAAGAGAGAGAAACTTGATAACTCGTATTAGGAATGAAAAAGGAGAGATCACTACTGATATGGTAGATATTCAAAGGGTAATCAGAAACAACTTTGAGAAACTCTATGCCACTAAAAATGAAAACCTGGAAGAAATGGATAAATTTTTGGAATCTTATAATCTTCCACGATTGAATGAAGAGGATGTAGCATATCTAAACACACCCATTACTATTGAGGAAATTAAGAAAGTAATCAAATGTCTGCCCAAAAACAAAAGCCCAGGCCCAGATGGATTTACTAATGAATTCTTTCAAACCTTTCAAGAGGAACTACTACCAATCCTAGCAAGACTCTTTCATGAAATTGAAAAAACAGGAAAACTTCCAAATAGCTTTTATGAAGCCAACATCACCTTGATACCTAAACCAGACAGAGATGCTATGAAAAAAGAAAATTACAGACCAATATCACTGATGAATGCAGATGCAAAGATCTTCAACAAAATCCTGGCAAATAGGATTCAATGCCTCATTAAGAAGATCATCCACTACGATCAAGTAGGTTTCATTCCAGGAATGCAAGGATGGTTTAACATCCGTAAATCTATCAACATAATACACAACATCAACAGCAAGAAAAATTAAAATCACATGATCATATCAATCGACGCAGAGAAAGCATTTGACAAGGTCCAACACCCATTCTTGATCAAAACTCTCAGCAAGATGGGAGTGGAAGGAACCTTTCTCAATATAGTTAAGGCCATCTACCACAAACCAGAGGCAAATATTGTCCTCAATGGAGAAAAACTGAAAGCCTTTCCTCTAAATTCTGGCACAAGACAAGGCTGTCCTCTCTCACCACTCCTATTCAACATAGCACTGGAAGTACTCGCTATAGCGATTCGGAAGAAAAAGATATCAAGGGAATCCAGATAGGAAAGGAAGAAGTCAAGCTCTCACTGTTTGCAGATGACATGATACTCTACTTAGAAAACCCCAAAGACTCCACCAAAAAGCTTCTAGAAACAATAGACTCATATAGCAAGGTGGCAGGCTACAAAATTAACACACAAAAATCAATGGCCTTTCTATACACTAATACTAATAAGGAAGAAATGGACATTAAGAAAACAACTCCATTCACTATAGTGTCACACAAACTCAAATATCTTGGAATCAACTTGACTAAAAATGTGAAGGACCTATACAAAGAAAACTATAAAACTCTGCTCCAAGAAATAAGAGAGGACACGCGGAAATGGAAGCACATACCCTGCTCATGGATTGGCAGGATTAACATCATTAAAATGGCAATACTCCCCAAAGCACTGTACAGATTTAATGCGATCCCCCTAAAGATACCCATGACATTCTTCAAAGAAGTGGATCAGGCACTTTTGAAATTTATTTGGAACAATAAACACCCTCGAACAGCTAAAGCAATCATAGGAAAAAAGAATATGGGAGGAATTACTTTCCCCAACTTTAAACTTTACTACAAAGCAATAGTTATCAAAACAGCATGGTATTGGAATAAGGACAGGCCCTCAGATCAGTGGAATAAGCTTGAGTACTCAGAGAATGTTCCCCAGACAGACAATCACCAAATTTTTGATAAAGGAGCAAAAAATCCTAAATGGAACAAAGAAAGCCTCTTCAACAAGTGGTGTTGGCACAACTGGGTAGCCACTTGCAAAAAATTGAACTTAGACCCCCAGCTAACATCATGTACGAAGGTAAAATCCAAATAGATTAAAGACCTCGATATCAGACCCAAAACCATAAGATATATAGAACAACACATAGGTAAAACACTCTCAGGACATTGAGGCTAAAGGCATCTTCAAGGAAGAAACTGCACTCTCCAAGCAAGTGAAAGCAGAAATTAACAGATGGGAATATATTAAGCTGAGAAGCTTCTGCACCTCAAAGGAAATATTGCCCAAGATACAAGAGCCACCCACTGAGTGGGAGAAACTATTCACCCAATACCCATCAGATAAGGGGCTAATCTCCAAAATATACAAGGCACTGACAGAACTTTACAAGAAAAAAACATCTAATCCCATAAAAAAAAATGGGGAGATGAAATGAACAGACACTTTGACAAAGAAGAAATACAGATGGCCAAAAGACACATGAAAAAGTGCTCCACATCACTAATCATCAGGGAGATGCAAATCAAAACAACGATGAGATACCACCTCACACCACAGAGAATGGCACACATCACAAAGAATGAGAATAAACAATGTTGGCGGGGATGTGGGGAGAAAGGAACTCTTATCCACTGCTGGTGGGAATGCCATCTAGTTCAACCTTTATGGAAAGCAATATGGAGATTCCTTCAAATCTGGAAATCGAGCTCCCATACGATCCAGCTATACCACTCCTAGGAATATACCCTAGGAACACAAAAATACAATACAAAAACCCCTTCCTTACACTTATATTCATTGCAGCACTATTTACCATAGCAAGACTCTGGAAACAACCAAGATGCCCTTCAACAGACGAATGGCTAAAGAAACTGTGGTACATATACACAATGGAATATTATGCAGCTGTCAGGAGAGATGAAGTCATGAAATTTTCCTATACATGGATGTACACGGAATCTATTATGCTGGGTGAAATAAGTCAGAGAGAGAAAGAGAAAAACGCAGAATGGTCTCACTCATCTATGGGTTTTAAGAAAAATGAAAGACATTCTTGCAATAATAATTTTCAGACACAAAAGAGAAAAGAGCTGGAAGTTCCAGCTCACCTCAGGAAGCTCACCACAAAGAGTGATGAGTTTAGTTAGATAAATAACTACATTTTGAACTGTCCTAATAATGAGAATGTATGAGGGAAATTGAGAACCTGTTTAGAGTACAGGCGGGGGTCAGGTGGGGAGGAGGGAGACTTGGGACATTGGTGATGGGAATGTTGCACTGGTGATGGGTGGTGTTCTTTATATGACTGAAACCCAAACACAATCATGTATGTAATCAAGGTGTTTAAATAATAAAAAAAAATCTTCAAAAAAAAACAAAATAAATAAATAATGACAGAGAGGAAATGAACATTATAAACAATCCCATTCACAATAGTGCCACACAAACACAAATACCTTGGAGTCAACTTAACCAAAGAGGTGAAGGACCTACACAAAAAAAAATCTACAAAATACTACTTTAAGAAATAAAAGAAGAACTAAGTGGAGACACTTATTCTGTTCATGGACTCGGAGGATTAACACCATGAAAATGGCAATACTCCCCAAAGTATTGTACAAATTTAATGCAATTGATTAAAGATACTCAAGACATTTTTCAAATAAGTGGATCAAACAGAAATTTATTAGGTGTGGGGTGGGGAGGAAGGACACTTGGGATATTGGTCATGGGAATGTTGCACTGGTGAAGGATTTTTTATATGTGTATATATATTTTTTTAATTTTTAAAAGAAAAGAAAAAAATTAAAAAAAAAGAAATTCATTAGGAACAATAAATGCTCATGAATATCTAGAGCAACCCAAAGGAAAAAGAAGATGGGAGTCATCTTTTTCCAAACTTTAAATTCTTACAAAGCAATAGTTATTAAAACAGCATGGTATTGAAATAAAGACAGACCCTTAGATCAGTGGAATAGACTTGAGTATTCAGAGAATGTTTCTCATACAATCAACTAATATTTGATAAAGGGGTAAGAAATTCAAAATGTAGCAAGGAAACCCTCTTCAACAAGTGGTGCTGGGACAACTGGTTAGGCACATGCAAAAAAGTGAACTCAGACCTTTAGCTAACACCATGTACAAAGGTCAACTCCAAATATATTATAAACATGGATATTAGATCCACACTATAAGGTATATAGAAGAACATGTAAGTAAAATACTCCATGCCATTGAGACTAAAGGTATCTTCAAAGAGGAAACAGCACTCTTCAAACAAGTGGAAGAGGAGATAAACAGATGGCACTATATTAAACTGAGAAGCTTCTGCACCTCAAAGGAAATAGTGACTAGAATACAAAGGACACCCATATAATGGGATAAATTATTCATCCAATACCCATTAGATAAATGGCTAATATCTAAATTATACAAGGAACTGACAGAACTTAACAAGAAAAAATTAAATCCCATGGCCGGAGAGATAGCATGAAGGTAAGGCGTTTGCCTTGCATGCAGAAGGACAGTGGTTCGAATCCCAGCATCCCAAATGGTTCCCCGTGCCTGCAAGGGGTGATTCCTGAGTGTAGATCCAGGAGTGACCCCTGAGCACTGCCAGGTGTGACCCAAGAAACAAAACAAACAAAAGTAAAACCCCATCAAAAAATGTAAAGAAGAAATGAACAGACAATTCCTTAAAGAAGAAATACAAATAAGCAAAAGGCCCATGAAAAAATGCTCCACATAGCAAACATCAGAGAAATGCAAATCAAAACAACAATGAAGTACCATCTCATGCCACAGAGACTGACACACATCACGAAAAATAAGAACAATCAGTGCTTGTGTGGATCCAGGGAGAAGGGAACTCTCATTCACTGCTGGTGGGCATGCCATCTGGTTCAGCTTTTATGAAAAGCTATATGGAGATTCCTCAAAAACTGGACATTGAGCTCCCATTTGATCCAGACATACCACTCTTAGGGAAATACTCTAGGCTAAACACAAAAACACAACACAAAAAAATACCTTTTGCACACCTATATTCATTGCAGTGTTATTTACAATAGCCATAATCTGGAGACAACCCAGATGTCCAACAACAGAAAAGTGGCTAAAGAAACTGTGATACACATACACAATGGAATACTATGCAGCTGTCAGGGCAAATAAAGCCATAAAATTTTCCTATACATGGATGGACATGGAAGCTATTTTGCTGAGTTAAATTAGTCAGAAGGAGAGAAAAATACATAGAATAGTCACACTCATCTATGGGATTTAAGAAAAATAAAAACAAAATGGTAATAATGCCCAGAGACAATAGAGATAAGGGCTGAAAGGTTCGACCCATGGTGCGAAGCTTACCACAAAGAGTGGTGAATTCAATTAGAGAAATAACTACACTGACAGCTATCATGACATTAATAGTGGGCAGAGAAATAGAATGTCTTTCTCAAATACAGGTAGGGAGTGGGGAGGATTGATATGAGGGCATTTGTGGTGGGAATATTGTACTGGTGAAGGGGGGATGTCTTTTTATATATCTGAAACCAAACTATAAACATGTTTGTAATCATGGTGCACAAATAAAGCTGTTAATTTAAAAAAAAGAAAATATAGGTAAAAGTTAGCTCAGGAATAAAAATTGTTTAATGAACAAAATAGTGTCCAAAAGCAAGAAGTATCTAGCAATCATCTTAACAAAAGAGGTGAGCAGTGAGCAAATTGTGGTGAGCAGATTTTGGCCTCCTGAGCAGGCCAAAACTTACATAGCCACAAGAATACCACCCACCACCCCTCCTTCGTGACCTTCCTGTTAGTAGGAAAGACTGAGAGTAACTTAAAAAAATACTTTGAAAGTACAAAAGGAGCCATGGTAAAAAATCATAAAACCTCATCCCACCATGTGTATGTGAAAACTGCACTCCTGAAGATCCTATCAGTAGTAACCCTCTATATAACCTCTCTGAAATGGAAGTCAGAGTGGATATTTGGATGTTCAATGAGCTCAAGTAAACAACAGAACGTACTGCCAATTAAACACAGAAAGATTGAGAGCAGGGTGTGACATTACTAATACTAATTATTAATTAAAGACAAGGTAGACTTTCAGGGTCCAAAAGACTCTAAGAAATAACGAAAGTCATTTCTTAATGATCAAGAGACATGTATAGCGCAAAGAAGTCACACTTGTATGCATATATTAACCTAATGAGGGACCAGCAAAATACTTAAAACAATTGCTAATACGCTTGAAGGAAGACATTGATAGCAATAAAATAGTGGTAGGAGACTTCAGCACCATATTGTCACCTCTTGGTATATCTAGTCAACTAATGCTGAGTAAGGAAATACTCGCTTCGAAGGAAGAAATAAAAGAGAAGGGCTTTGTAATTATATATAAGGCTCTTCATCCCCCAAAATCCAAATACATATTCTTTACTAGTGTACATGGAACAGTCTCTAGGATAGACCACGTGTTGAGACACAAAACATACCTCTACAAAGTCAAGAAGAAAAAAATCATACCAACTATCTTCTCAGACCATGAAGCACTAAAAATAGATTTCAATCACAAACCGAAGCAGCAAAACAATGCAAGCACCTGGAAACTAAATAAACCATTACTGAACAACCAGCAGTTTAGTGAGTAAATGAAAAAACAATTCCTGGAAATAAATGAGAATGAGGACCTGAGCTACCAAAGCTTGTAGGACAAAGCAAAACCAGTGTTGAAAAGAAAGTTCAAAGCTTTGCAAGCATTCATGAGAAAGTAATAAAAGGCTCACCTAAAAAACTTAACTGAACAACATAAGAAATTAGAAAATGAACAATATAAGCTGAATGCAGGAAGTAGGGAATAATAAAACTCAAAGTAAAAAATTAATGAACTGAGGGGCCGGGCGGTGGCGCTAAAGGTAAGGTGCCTGCCTTGCCTGCGCTAGCCTTGGACGGACTGCGGTTCGATCCCCCGGTGTCCCATATGGTCCCCCAAACCAGGAGCAACTTCTGAGCACATAGCCAGGAGTAACCCCTGAGCGTTACCGGGTGTGGCCCAAAAAAAAAATTAATGAACTGAAATTCCAAAAATTAATCTAAAGGATCAATGAAACCAAGAGTTGGTTCTTTGAAAAAATAAAAAAAGATAAACCATTAGCAAAACTCACAAAGAGAGTGCCCTAATAAACTGAATCAGAAATAAAAGGGGGAAATAACAACAGACACTATAAAAATTCAAAGGATCATAGAGATTACTTTGAGAACCTCTTTGCCATGAAACAAGAGAATCTAGAAAAAATTGATAAATTATTAGATTCCTATCACCACCCAAAACTGAACCAAGATGAGTTGGAATACTAGAACAGACCTATAAATATTGCAAAAAATTGAAATGGTAATCAAAAGTTTTCCCAAAACCAAATCCCAAACCCAGATGAAAATGCATTGCCACCTAATGGTAAGATAAAACCAGAAGACACACTCTGCATCACCCTGACTTTGACATAGGACCTGTACAGAAACCAGGATCTCTAACTACAGAAGCCTGATGGCAAAAACCATGATTGTGAAAAGCTTTTACTGGGACCACAGAGAAAGACTTTGGGATTAGACAACTTAAAATGCATGGAATCTATAGTTCGTTTTTTAGGCCAAAGGTTTTCCTTTCTATTTTTCCCATATTTTGCTGTGTCTATGCAAACAACAATTGACACACACACACACACACACACACACACACACCTCTTTTATTATATTTTTTCTCTTTTCTCTTTTTAAAAAGAGAGCTTACTGAAAAAGCCTGAATGTAGAAGGTAGTATATTAGTAATTCTTCCTTCTGGTCTTCTCACTCTTATGTTTTTAATTCTTATCTACTACTAATCTGATATTAGTAGTCAGCCCTGGCTGGCATTGACTTACTCCAGAGTGGATTCATATGACACCCTGTTGACTTGATAATAACAACAACCGGCTTTCAAGGCTGCGAGATAAAATCATCACTGGTGTTATTAGGTCTGGTGATATATTGTTGCCTTGGTATGTTTTTGAGTGCTAGGTATCCATCATAGCAATTTTAAGCATATATTTACAGATAGCTTGAGACTTATTAAGGGTGTGTGTGGATCTACCAACTTACCTGAAGAACTGTGCATACAGGCACAATCTTTTTTTTTCCTTCTTTATTTGAACATCTTGATTACATAAATGATTGTGATTAGGTTTCAGTCATGTAAAGAACACCTCCCTTCACCAGTGCAACATTCCCACCACCAATGTCCCAAATCTCCCTCCATCCCACCCCACCCCCACCTGTACTCCAGACAGGCTTTCCAGTTCCCTCATTCATTCACTTGATTATGGTAGTTCTCTGTGTAGTTATTTCTATAGCTGTACTCACCACTCTTTGTGGTGAGCTTCATGGAGTGAGCTGGTGTTCCAGCCCTCCTCTCATTGTTTCTGAAGATTGTTACAAAAATGACTTTTATTTTTCTTAAAACCCATAGATGAGTGAGACTATTCTGCATCTCTCTCTCTCCCTCTGACTTATTTCACTCAGTATGATAGATTCCCTGTACATCCATGTATAGGAAAATTTCATGACTTCATCTCTCCTGATGGCTGCATAATATTCCATTGTGTATATGTACCACAGTTTCTTTAGCCATTCGTCTGTTGAAGGGCATCTTAGTTGTTTCCAGAGCCTGGCTATTGTGAATAGTGCTGCAATAAATATAGGTGTGAGGAAGGGGTTTTGTATTGTATTCTTGTGTTCTTAGGGCATATCCGTAAGAGTGGAATAGCTGGGTCGAATGGGAGCTCAATTTCCAGATTTTGAAGGAACCTCCATATTGCTTTCCATAGAGGCTGTACTAGGCAGCATTCCCATCAGCAGTGGATAAGAGTTCCTTTCTCTCCACATCCCCGCCAGCACTGATTGTTCTCATTCTTTGTGATGTGCGCCAATCTCTGTGGTGTGAGGTGGTATCTCATCGTTGTTTTAATTTGCATCTCTCTGGTGATTAGTGACAAGGAGCATTTTTTCATGTGCCTTTTGGCCATTTGTATTTCTTTTTTATCAAATTGTCTGTTCACTTCTTCTCCCCATTTTTTGATGGGATTAGATTTTTTTTCTTGTAAAGTTTTGTCAGTGACAGGCACAATCTTTTGTGCTCTTCCTTAAATTTCTGCTCCTAAATTCTATTTCTGTAGCAGCCTCTTACTTTTGTCATTTGCTCAACTTAGGAATCCATGAGTGAACCCAGATTTAAATGACTTTCACTCTGTTCATGGGAAACTTGCTATATTTATTTGGTGGCACTGAACACAAGAATATAATTTTCACAGTTGATATTTTCCTTTCTACTCCTTACATGGGTGACACCTGTAGATCATTTTTTTATCTTCTAAATTAGCTAGGTGAAAAACAGACACTGGTCTCTAAATTTGTAATTTTTCAAATGTAGAGAAACAACATTTTCCTTTAGAATTCCCTTGGAAAGGCTTTCTCTCAGTCCTGTGGCAACTTAGGGGTTAAAGATTTTGTAGCCTGGTAAATATTTCTTAAGAGTGAAAGTAGCTGTTCTAGTGATAAGGGTCATTGTGCTGATTTATAACAGCCATTTAACAAAACTAGCTTTGATGTGATTATTTTCTCTTATTAGATTGTGAGTATACTTATTGTTTATTGCTTGTAGTTTTGAGTCTTTAGCTAATATTTCATAACTAACAGTGACCCATTTAATGCTATCTCATGTTCTTTAACATTGAAATATTCACTCGATAGTTTTATTTAATTATTGGTTTATTGTGAATGTAAAGGCAAAAATCTGTGGACAATTAAAGTTGTACCAAATTTAAAGGTATACTATGGAAAAAGCTTTTTGGAAGGAGGCACACCCTGTGCTGTTTAAGGGCCACACCCTCCTCTGTGCTTCAGGTTTTGGATCTGGTGCCAGGATTTGAACCATTGTTGCATTGTGGCTGCATACAAGGCATGTGCCTTAATCACTCAAACCTTTCTAGCTCAAAATTTTCTTGAGATATTAATACATATTTGGATCCTTTGTTTTTATTAAATAGAAAAACTTTAAGTAACAAACAAGAGACTTAATTTCTGTCCTAAGAATAAGAGATAAACAGAGGTATATAAATATTATTTTAAGTGTTTGAGTGTCCTTATAAGCTGGATAGAACATTGCCAAATCAAAGTGGTAAAGAATACCTAATTCAGACAAACTGAGAAAGGTTTTTATAAAAAGCAAATCAAAAGCAAAGCAAATCAAAGCAATGATTTGCTTGCCTATCCTTTAAACAAACGCCATGTTGGAAAAGACAAGTTGATTTTTTGTGATTTTCTTATTCTGTGTGGAGGGGAAACACCTAGTGGTATTTAGTAGTGACTTGTTAGACTTAAGTTTAATTTGAGTGTATTCGCTTTGATTTAAATTTTGGTTTGCTGGGGCCAGACAGATAGCATGGAGGTAAGGCGTTTGCTTTGCGTGCCGAAGGTCGGTGGTTCGAATTCTGGCATCCCATATGGTCCCCTGAGCCTGCCAGGAGCGATTTCTGCTGCAGGGTGTGACCCAAAGACAAAAAAAAAATTTGGTTTGCTAACATGGGTTGCAGAGACATTAGTTTCACCAAGATTATTTTCTTCTTAGTTAATTTAACAAAAATCTGTACATGGAGGGCCCGGAGGGATAGCACAGTGGCGTTTGCCTTGCAAGTAGCTGATCCAGGACCAAAGGTGGTTGGTTCGAATCCCGGTGTCCCATATGGTCCCCCGTGCCTGCCAGGAGCTTTTTCTGAGCAGACAACCAGGAGTAACCCCCAAAGGACTCTCCTCGGACCCGGAGAGATAGCACAGAGGCGTTTGCTTTGCAAGCAGCTGATCCAGGACCAAAGGTGGTTGGTTCGAATCCCGGTGTCCCATATGGTACCCGGTGCCTGCCAGGAGCTATTTCTGAGCAGACAGCCAGGAGTAACCCCTGAGCACCACCGGGTGTGGCCCAAAAAAAAAAAAATCTGTACATGCAAACAAGTAAAAAAGAAAGCTCTGTCACAACCCTCTGATTTATACCAACTCTCTTAATGGATACCATTTTACAACCTCAACAAAGTCTGAATCAAGTGCATGCCCTAGAGAAATTTTAAATCACTACACCTCTTAGATTAATGACAGCTCTCAAAAATAGCAATTCCGCAAATATAAAATTCAACTGACATGAATTTGGTGAGTACTTTTTTTAAGTCTCTTGTTATAAAAATTGGAAACCATTTGACCTGAATTTGTAACTTCCTTCTAAAGACTATGTTGTTCACAATATATTACAGTAATATTATAGTATTTGTTATATGCAATTTATATATTTATATATGTTGTATATCATATTTATATTGTTGTATATAATATTTAGAATAATAGATATTTGCAAAGTTAGAATACTTTTTCAAATAATCCTATATTTCATTGTAATAGGGATAGGTCATTTGGTTAAGAATTAATATATAAGAAGTCATCATTTTTATATTCAATCAGCTCCATAGACTTACTCTGTTCTTCAAAGAGATGTAAAGTAAGCAATGAAACACAATGGGTATACCAACCACGTAGATGATATCTGGCAATTTCAGAGTAGGACAATTCCTGCTGTGCCAAAGTCATGCCTGCTACACCCATCACCTACAATTGCTGTTTCACCAATGACCCTGCTTTATCACTCTTCTGAAGCTTTCTGTACAGATACCAATCTGACAAAAACTCCAGGTAATTAGGCTGACATAGCCAGGGATTTTCTTCTGTGTACCTTCCCAGCCTTCTGACTTCTTGTACTGCTGGAAGACCTGGCAACTGAAAATAGGCCCCACAAAAGCCACAGTATCAGCAATAATGCTTGGATTCCTGAGCCATGCAGTTGCATTCACAGCCATATAACAACTTCAGTTTTGTTTAATATGGCCAGTCCAATAAGAATATACCAATTTAGATGCCCATGTGTATGTGAAGCCACCTAATGTTCAGAAATAAATTAACAAAGAAAGTTTACTAAACCTTCTAACAGTGACTTAATAACCTTACTGAGAGATAATTATTTTTACAAATGTTCTTGTTGATGTACTCTTTTTTTCTTCCTTTTTTTAACTTTATTTCTTTTTTTTTTATTTTAATAATTTTGCTCCCACTTATCTGGAAACAAATATTTTAAGATCAGCTATGTCAACTGTGTGATACATGCTTTTTAAGTAAAGTTAATTAAATTTTAAAAAGAACTAATACAAATGGCCAAAGGGCACATGAAAAAATGCTTCACATCACAAAAATCAGAGAAATGCAAATCAAACAACAATGAGGTACCATTTCATGCCACAGAGACTGGAACATATTCCAAAGAACAAGAACAACCTGTGCTGGCTGGGATGTGGAGAGAAAGGAACTCTCTTTCACTGGTGGTGGGAATGCTGTCTAGTCCAGCCTTTATGGAAAACAATATGAAGATTCCTCAAAATACTGGAAATTGAGCTACCATATGATCCAGCTGTACCACTCCTAGGAATGTACCCTAGGAACACAAAAACATAATCTAAAAATGCCTTCTACACACCTATATTCATTGCAGCACTATTTACAATAGCCAGAATCTGGAAACAATCCAAATGCCTGACAATAGATGAGTAGCTAAAGAAATACTGGTCCATGTACACAATGGAATATTATACAACTGTCAGGAAAAATGAAGTCATGAAATGAAATTTTCCTATACATGGATGGACATGAAAACTATTATGCTGAGTGAAATAAGTAAGAGAGAGAGATACAGAATAGTCTCACTCATCTATGGGATTTAAGAAAAATAAATAAAATAAATAAAAATAATAATACACAGAGACAATTGAGATGGAAGTACCAGCCCATGGTATGAAGCTCACCGCAAAGAGGCGTGAGTGCAGTGAGAGAAATAACTACACTGACAATTGATGATGGTAGTGATAAAGCAGAAAAATAGAATGCCTGTCTTGAATGTAGGCAAGGGGTGGGGGAAGAGGGAGATGGAAAGCACAAGTGTTGGGAAGGTTGCACTAGTGAAGGGTTGTTCATTTTATTTTGTTTGTTTTCTGTTTTAGGGGTGTTTTTTTTTTTTGTTTGTTTGTTTGGTTTTGGGCTATACCCAGTGTTCAGGGGTTACTCCTGCCTATTTCTGCTCTCAGAAATCGCTCCTGGCTTGGGAGAACATGTGGAATGTCAGGAGATGGAACAGTGGGTCATCTTAGGTCAGCCACGTGCAAGGAAAATGTCCTACCACTGCACTACCGCTCTGGCCTCAAAGATTATTTCTCTTGTCTTTGTAGAAAAACAGCCCTCAAGATGGGCTTGGAAGGTGGATGGAGGCCTTTGTCCTTAAGCTCAGGACCACGTGGCTCCGCAACCCCCATTCACTGGCGGGTCTCAGGTTTAGGTGAACGGCAGAATCAGACTCATCCAGAGACAGGCATCAGGAAATATCAGCTTTATTCATACCCTATTCACCACATGTGTGGCCTATATCATAACCAATTAAGCATTCAGCCATTCTTAGCTAGATCTGCATTTTAACTCCTTTCAGCCATCTTCTCTTTGACCTCCATGCTGGCAAAAGACCAAAAGGACCCTAATCCCCTGGGTCAAAGGCCTTATATAACCTTCCAAGACCACTCCCCGGAATGGGAGGGGTCTTGCAGGTAAGGTTACACGTAATATCCGGTAGATACACCTAAATCCAGGTGGAGTCACATCTGTTTATTAAGTACCTTACATTTTCTTCCAGGGTTTTTTCTCTCCTTTCTTTTTTGACTACTTTTTCACTGCTGGCTTGTAATTTGTCTTCAAGTTTATCTATGTGATTCTACTATTATGGTTTGCTAACATGTTTTTTAGTTCCTTCAGTTCCATTTCCATGGATTCTCTCATTTTCTGAAAGAGTTCTATGAGTTGGTTGAATTGTTCGTCTATTGATTTCTTGATTTCACAGGCAAGTGACTTCTTGATTTTCATTGCTAAATCAGTAAGTGTTGATGTAGGTCCCTATCTAGAAGGTTCAGTCATTTGGGTGGACTTGGAGATTTACCAGGATTTCTCTCCATATCCCCCAGTAGATGTCTTCTTCAGCTTCACCATTAATCTTTGCATTTGGTGGTTTTCAGAGTGTTTGAATATCAGGGTGTTTAAGAAAGTGATCTATTGAATTGCTTTTATAAAATGTGACTCAAGGTATATCTTCTTAGAGATTATTTTTCTAAACTAGCAAGTTTGTCTTAGTATGGTAAAAAAAATATTGCATACTAGTTTATTGATTTGTTCAGCTGGTCAATGAGCTGTATATTTTCTAAGAGAACATATCCAATCCAATCTAAATCCAATTTAATCCAATCTAAATCCAATATGGCAGGAAGTCTATGATATAAATTGAAATGACTTTGCACTAGCATCCACGCAGTTTGGGAAAGGAGGACTGATGGAAAAGAAGGGGGTTTCAGTAATGACCTGGAAGTTGGCTGGGAAAAGACCCAAAAGAACAGTCCCGTTTGCATTTGGTGGGAGGGACTAAAGCATGGGGTTTCCTATTCCCACCCTGACACAAACCTGGCTGGCCCCAATGGACAGATGCACATTGATGCCACTTAAATCCAGAAGGACGTTGAGGGAAGGCTGGGAAAATGACCCTGTTCAAGTTTGGTGGAGGGAATTAGGACAGGAACCACCCTGTTCTGTCCATACCCAGGCCTGAATGTCTGATATTCAGGTTTATGTGCCACAAGTTAGGTCTGGCCCAGAAAATTTAAAGAAGAAGAAGAAGATGAAGAAGGTGGAGGAGGAGGAAGAAGAAGACGATGAAGAGAAAGAGGAAGAAGACAACGACGAAGAAGAAAAGAGGAAGAAGAAGATGAGGAAGAGGAAGAGGAGGTAGAAGATGAAGAAGAAGAAGAAGAAGAGGAAGAGGAGGAGGAGAAGGGGCCTTTGGTATGAGATGAGAGTTTCACTGTATGCTAAGGCCAGACTTGTTAATACCCAAAATCATTCTGATTATTAAAAGTCAGTTTTCTAGAGACTGTACATATCAAAAATAATAAGAAACCCAGAACTGGCACGAATGCAGAGAGAAAGGAACACTCATTTATTGCAGAAATGTTGATTAATCCAGCCTTTCTGGAAAACAATATGGACATTTCTTAAAAATCTAAGAATTAAACTTCCATTTGATACAGCAACTCTACTTCTTGAAATATAAACCATCAGGAACAAATAAATAAATAAACAAATAAAATGCAGAAATACCTTTGCATCCCTATGCTCCTTGTAGAACTATCCACAATAGCCCAAATCTAGAAATAATCCAAGAATAAATGACTGGATAAAGAAACTATAATATATGTATATATAATGGAATATCACTCAGCCAAAAGAAAAGTTAAAGTCATGCAATTTTCTGCTTACATGAAGGAACCTGGAGAATATTATGCTGAGTGAAAATGATAAGAGAAAGAGACATACTAACACAGAATGATCTCTAATATGAAGGATATAAAAAAAAACATCATTTTGGCATAATTAATGCCCAAAGACAATGGAAACAAAGAATATGAGAGCTGGTATAGAGCAAGAAATATGACACCTGAGGAGGCTGGAGGATAGAACAGTGAGAAGAGAATAACTGTGATGTAGAGAAATGTTTAACCAGGAGGAAGAAGGGGTGCTGAAAAATGATAAATTTTTATGTATAAAATTATAATTATACCAGTAACAGTACTGTAAACCATAGTGTAAAACATATATGCACATATATGTATATATAAAGTGCCCCTTATAAGTAAACTAGTGGGTAGAAGGCAAATAGGAGGTTGGAATTTGTGAAGGGAAGTAGGCAGTGCTGAAGGGACAAGTACTGAAACAATGAATGCATAAAACCCAATCATGAATCCCTTTGCAATTTCAAGATGACTAAAGAAAAAAAAAATGTTTCTAAAAAGTCAGTGTTCTGGGGCCTGAGTGATAATACAACATAAGGTTTTAGCTTTGCATGTAGCTGGCCTAGGATAGACCATGGTTAGATCCCTCAGGGTCCCATATGGTCCCCCAAGCCAGGAGCGATTTCTGAGAGCATAGTCAGGAGTAACTCCTGATCTTCACCGGGTGTACCCCCCTCCACAAAAAAGAAGTGGGAAAGAAAAGAGAAAAATCTTGTTACCAAATAATGACAACACAAATACTTACAAAACCCAAGAAAAACACCCCAAGAGTCTGAAGTGATATTACAGTGGGAAGAGTTTGTCTTACATGCAGTCACCCGAGTTTCATTCCTGGATCCCCATTTTGCCCCCTGAGCCCTCCTGAGTACAGAGCCAAGAGTAAGTCCTAAACACCTCTGGGTGTGCCTCCCGTAAAAAAAAAAATAGCAAAGCATCAAAAAAATAATAATAATGCTGTATAAGTATGAGAGTTCAGTAAAGTAGCTAATTTTTTTTGGAAAGTACTATATATGTATTAAACTAAACAAGTGAAAATATACAATGAGGAAAAGGTAACACACATAGCTATAAATCATACATTTAAAACCCAGATTATAAATTGTCTTGGAATCATTCTAATAATATCAATTGAACCTCAATTTTGGAAAAAAAAATTTGTTGAGGCAATATTTAGAAAGATCAAGCTGTTTTACCGGTGGCAATTTATGTCATTTAATCTGGAACTAACAGATTTTGTCAGAACAAGATGTATAACATATGCTAAGACATGCTCTAATCAATAGGGTGCATTATACATGCCACTTCAAACACAGAGAAATACCTGCTATTGATGATTCTGGTTGCACTTTAGGTCTACTTGGCACACAAATTCTGAGAAATTCTATTTTCACGAATCATTAAAATTTAAAAATTTATATCATGGTATTACATTTATAAGCTCTTTCTCATTAAATATATTTGCGATAATAGGAACTTCTACTTTGATGAGGACCAAACCCCTCTCTTTGAATTTTTACATGACTGATGATTGAAAGAGTTTTTCATATACCAGCTTCTGACTTTATGCATTTTAATCTTTCATTCTCCTCCACTAGCCACATATTCCCCATAGAAAGAGCTTCGTGTGTAGTAATACTGATATATGATCTCTAGCTATGTACCTTGCCATAACTATATATATATATATATATATATATATATATATATATATATATATATATCCCTGTAATCAGCTTGAGGAGTGTCAGTGGAATTCTTCCTACTGTGGGGCCACTAGACATAGCTACACATGGAAGATACTCTAAACTTTAACATGCATCAAACTGAGTTTGCAAACAAACTCCCTCTTAATAAGGTCTGAAACATGACTAAATGGCAATATAATAGGAAATCAAAGTAGAAGAAAAGAAAGAAATTTGAAATATTAAATGAATGGAAGCTAAAATTCCTTTGTTTTGTCTACTATCATAACTATTTCTGGATGGCTAAAAAAACAGGATTTTCTTTTTTTACACGCACAAGCCTTTCCCCAACTCCTCCAACATTTGAAAGTAAAGGCAAGGGAGGGGTGAAATTGCCTCAGCCCTATTCTACTTTTGCTGAGGCAGATAGTTGTGTGCTCTTATAATGAATTTATACCCAGTGCAAACTATTATTTTCTCATGTTATTTTCCTACCTACTTAATACATTGGCATCTCTTCAAAAGATGTAGTCCTTTTTTGAACTCTGATGAGGACATCATCTAATCTTGAAAAAAAAATTGCAAGAGAGATAATATAACTAATAAGGTATCTGCTTGTATTCAGCCAGCCACATCTTTAGCAACTACATATTTGGATTCCAGAATCACCAGAAGTGACCTCTGAGTACAGAGCCCTGAGTAAACCCTGATAAGCCTTGAGCCCAAGAGTAAGCCCTGAGAAAAGCTAGGTATGACCCAGAAAAATCAAGAGGGGTAAGAAAGAATATGAGAAACAGAGTAATGGGAGAACAGAGATCTGAGGTTTCAGGTGTACTGGTAATGTGGGGGAATGATACAGCTTAACAACCAAGCTTTAAAGTGCGTCTGTCAAGACTCAAGATGAAAGGCTGAGGGGAGGGGTTAGACAGAACTTGAGAACAATGGTAGAGATTAGTTGATACTGGTGGTGGGACTAATGCTGGGACATTTAAGTATAACACTTTGGCAATTACTATTACATTTCTTTTTTTTGGGGGGGGGGGTTTCAGGCCACACCCTTTTGATGCTCCGGGGTTACTCCTGGCTAAGGGCTCAGAAATTGCCCCTGGCTTGGGGGAACCATATGGGACGTGGGGGATCGAACTGCGGTCCTTCCTTGGGTAGCGCTTGCAAGGCAGACACCTTACCTCTAGCACCACCTCGCCGGCCCCACTATTCCATTTCTATTCATAGTTTTGGTCATTCTGGGAGTGTCTTTTAATATTTTCATTTGAATCCCTTTCTACCCCCAGGCTGTGGGCGAGTCAGCCCTGGGAATTTCTCAGAGGTGTCTGATTGATGCTTCTTTATGAGGATTTTCTTCCTGGCCCTCTCGAACTCCAATGATTCTTACGTTGTTTCTCTTGACAATGGTCAACTGTAAAGTGAATGTCGTAGCCCTTGTTGTTCTTGGGATTGAAACTGGCTGGATAGTAATGGGAACGGGGAAAACAGAGAGGCTGATATTCTTTATGCAGATGGAGAGCAAGTTTGTAAGCAGAGAACAATCTGATAAAACAATCATACTTTAAGCTCCATTCTTCACATTTCACTGGGATGTTTGAAAATGTGAAAGTTGTTTATTTGGAATGGACCATCAAAGATACTTTCTACTCTTGCGTTTGAAGAGAGGGCTAGAGTCAGATCAGGTAGTGTTTCTTGTTTCCATGTCTTTCGCAAAGACCACATGACGTCAAGTTTGAGAAGGCTGACAGCCAACCTTAAATTATTTTGCAATGTAGTATCTGTGTATCTGTGGACCGAAGACAATTGCTCATTACTCATATTGATTTATATCAGGGAGTGCAGTGAACATACAATTAATAGTTGACTTCATTGGCCGCCAGCTGTTAGTGCCATAATTTACTATGAGAATGGTTCGGCCTGGGGATGAGCAAGAATTATACTGGGAACTGTATTTTTTAGCATTTTAAAGGTCAAACTCAACTCTTATTAATTTAGTCAGAGGTTTAGGTTGATTAAAAAAAGATTTCTGCTGATGCAGAGTCTCTCCCATGCTAATGTGAGACCAAGCTTAGGAAAAGTCGCTTTTGTTCTTTAATTTAAAGTCACATTTTATTTTAATGACTGCTGAAAGGCTAGACTTCCACTGGGGGTAGCATGTCTTTTCTGCTCCTCTCCCCAGGGTAGGGTGGAGAGAGAGCACAGCCCAGTGGTTTTGGGGTGTTGTTCCTGTCTCTTTGCTCTGGGTGGTCACAAGTTTCTAGGGCGACTGTGTGGTGCTGAAGTCAGAACCCAGGCCTTCTGCATACAAAGCATGAGCTCAGCTCACGAAGCTCTCTCTTAATGTGGGATATTTAAGAAATGAGATACAAGAGTATTGCAAAACAAAGTGTCTAACAGGAGATTAAAGACAGAAAGGGAGAGGAAGAGGAAGAAGAAAAGGGAGATGGTGGGGATGAGGGCGGACCGGTGGGATGGGGTGGAAGAGAAACTGAAGACATTGGTGTGGTCGGAAATATGCACTGAAGCTCTGAGGTGTTGGACATTGTATGGCTGGAACTCAATCATCAACAACTCACAATGATTCAATTAAAACAGTTATTTTTTTAAAGGAATCTTAAAGAAGTTTTTAGTGGCAAAGAATCAGAAGTTGGAGAACAGAAGTTGGATGGTAACAGTGCTTACTTTTTGTTTCTAGGAAGAGATATCTAGAGCTGCCTCAGATACTTACAGTACAGGTGTGGATTAAATTAAAAATCAAAAGTAGATGAGCCCATCAAAAATGGGAAGAGATAAACAGAAACTTCCTCAAGAAGAAACGCAAGGACCAGAGAGATAGCATGGAGGTAGGGCGTTTGCCTTGTATACAGAAGGACAGTGGTTTGAATCCTGGCATCCAATATAGTCCCCCGAGCCTGCCAGGGGCGATTTCTGAGCATAGAGCCAGGAGTAACCCCTAAGTGCAGCTGGGTGTGATCAAAAACCCCATAAGAAACAAAAAACAGGGGCCAAAGAGTTAGCATGGAGGTAAGGCGTTTACCTTTCATGCAGAAGGTCATCGGTTCAAATCCCGGCGTCCCAGATGGTCCACCGTGCCTGCCAGGAGCAATTTCTGAGCACGGAGCCAAGAAAAACCCCTGAGCACTGCCGGGTGTGACCCAAAAACCACAAAAAAAAAAAAGAAGAAGAAGAAGAAGAAATACAAATGACTAAAAAGCACATGAAAGAAATGCTCTATATCACTAAACATCAGGGAAATGCAAATCAAAACAATAATATATCACTTAACTGCTACTCATACACAGAGAGTAATAACAACCAGTGCTGTGAAAGCAGTGGCCAGAAGGGAGGGAAGCAAGAGATGTGGCAGCAAGGGACTCTTATTCACTGGTGCGAATGTTAATTGGCCCAGCCTTTTTGGAAAACAATGTGGACATTCTTCAGAAAAATAATTTATTTTTTTAGAGTTTCAATTGGTAGAGATCAATTTTCAGAGCCTCCATATGATGCAGTAATCCCATTACTCAGAATATACCCCAGGGCCCAAAAACACAATACAGAAAAAGCATCTATCTGCACTACTGTTTTTACTGCAGCACAATTCACAATATCCAGAACCTGGAAACAACGCGAGTGCCCAGAATAGATGAGTGATTCAAGAAGCTATGGTACATCTATACAATGGTATACTACAGGGCCATTAAAAAAGATGAAATTTTCTCATAAATGAATGGAGATCTGCTATCTGAAACGAGTCAGAGGGAGAGGGGCAGACAGAATAAACCAAGCTGGTTTATTTATTTAGACTGGTTGTCTAGCCAGAGTGACAAGTTTTGGGATTGTAGGTCCAACCTCCAAACTAGAATTGTGCGTCTTCTTAAACTATTGTTAATGTGAAGTCACCAAAATGGTATTGTTTCTTTTATTTTTTTTTTTTTTGTTTTGTTTGGGATCCTACAGGGAATGCTCTGGGTTACTCCTGGCTCTGTACTAAAGTATCCTTTCTGGCAGGCTTGGAGACCATATGGGATGCTGGGGATCAAAGCTGGTTTAGTCTCATGCAAGGCCCTACCTACTGTCCTATCACTTTGAATCCTCTTCATTTTTCTTTCTAAAATATAAAAATATTTAAAGAACCATATTTTACAAGGTCATTGATAGTCCAGAATGTCGTGATTATGAAGTGGGTTGCCAGGTGCATGTCCATGCCACACTTTCCTACCCCAGGAGAGATAACCACAGATCTGTCTCAGATTGTACTCAGATGTCAGAACGTTGCATAATGACTTCAAAGTTGTGTCTGCCAATGTGAATAAGAATGATGCCTTACCCTCAAAAGAGCTCCTGCAGAGATCTTCCTGGCAATGATGGGGCTACTGAGAGTGAAGTGGGAATGAAGCAACCCCAGATTATAAAAAAAATCAAGATAAAGCAGTGCATAATCTCACCAAGGGTAGTGGGTAAAGATTTTAATCCTAAGGACTCAATCAGAAACAGCAACCTATATAATCTTTGTGAAAGAATTTCAGAATGGAAATACTTAGGATCTTTAACAAGTTCAAAGAAACAATGGAATAGATGGCCAGTTAAACACAGGAGAATATGAGAACAGTAATGAGAAAACTACAACAGAAATGTCAGATTTGAAAACTTGGTAGGTAAAATAAAAAACTCATTGAAGGCTCACCAGGAGAGTAACTTAAAAATGAGGCACAGAAAACCTTTAGACAAATACAGATGGAAAAAAGCCTCAAATGAATAAACAGCTGACAAGAGAACTTTTGGGATAAATTCAAGAGAATCTGGGTGATTTTCACAATTTTTGTTATATTTAACTTGAAAATAGGCCTAGCTATACCAGATAAAATTGGAAAAACTTTGGAGGTTTTGTTTGTGTTTTGTTTCATTTGGTTTTTGAGAATTGTTTGATTGGTTTTAAAAATACAAAATGTAGGGGCCGGTGAGGTGGCACTAGAGGTAAGGTGTCTGCCTTGCAAGCGCTAGCCAAGGAAGAACAGCGGTTCAATCCTTCAGTGTCCCATATGGTCCCCCCAAGCCAGGGGCGATTTCTAAGCACTTAGCTCAGAGTAACCCCTGAGCATCAAATGGGTGTGGCCCAAAATACCAAAAAAAAAATAAATACAAAGAGTAGTTTTAATATTTTTAATGCTTTTTGAAATACTTTTTCAAAACCTGTGCTGCAAGTTACTTTTAACTCTGGGATCACTGCTGACAGGCTCAGGGGTCCATATAAGATTTCAGGGATTGAACTGAGCTGCAGCATGCAAGACAAGTAGCTTACCCTTTATACTAATATTTTAGCTTAAAATTCAAAATGTTTATTGAAGCCACCAGTCATTCCAAGTAAGAGAAGTAAGAGGATGCAGAAGGGCAAAAGGAAGAAGAAGAGGAGAAGGGAGATGAAAAGGAGAAAAAGGAATGAGAAGGAAAAGAAGATGAAGAAGAAAAAAAAATGAAGGAGAAAAAAGAAAAGAAAGAAAAGAAAGAAAGAAAGAAAGAAAGAAGAAAGAAAGAAAGAAAGAAAGAAAGAAAGAAAGAAAGAAAGAAAGAAAGAAAGAAAGAAAGAAAAAAAGAAAGAAAGAAAGAAAGAAAGAAAGAAAGAAAGAAAAGAAAGAAAGAAAGAAAGAAAGAAAGAAAGAAAGAAAGAAAGAAAGAAAGAAAGAAAGAAAGAAAGAAAGAAAGAAAGAAAGAAAGAAAGAAAGAAAGAAAGAAAGAAAGAAAGAAAGAAAGAAAGAAAGAAAGAAAGAAAGAAAGAAAGAAAGAAAGAAAGAAAGAAAGAAAATTTGGCACCAGAGAGATTGTTCTTGCTTTGCATGCAGCTAACCTGGGTTTCTGGGATTGATCCTTGGCATACCATAAAGACCTACTCAAGAAATGATGGAGAAAATTCCAGATGAATGAGAGCCCAATGACTAGAAAACTCAGACACTAATTCCTGGTGTCAACTTTGCCAAATACCTAGCTGACATCCAAACCTGAATCATCTATGTGCAAGAAAGATTCAAGCCAGTCCAACAAAGGCAATAAATAAATAAATAAATAAATAAATAAATAAATAAATAAATAAATAAATAAATATAAATTTAAGCTGCCATACAGCATAGAGAAGCTCAAGTTTGAGATCAGTCAGATAAATTCCTGAGCAAAAATAGTAATAGTAATTACCCAAAAGTAAGCAACATAAAATAGCATTTCTACAATATGTTATTTATGTTTAATATAATATCTTTATTTAAACATCTTGATTACAAACATGATTGTGATTAGATTTCAGTCATGTAAAGAACACCCCCCTTCTCCAGTGCAACATTCCCACCACCAATGTCCCAAATCTCCCTCCATCCCACCCCATCCGCACCCAGAAACAATAGATTCATATAGCAAAGTGGCAGACTACAAAATTAACACACAGAAATCAATGGCCTTTTTATACATCAGTAATGATAGGGAAGAGATGGACATTAAGAAGGCAATCCCATTCACATTAGTGCCACACAAACTCAAATATCTTGGAGTCAACTTGACCAAAGACCTGAAGGACCTATACAAAGAAAACTGAAAGCCCTGCTCCAAGAAATTATGGGGAGAAGAAATGAACAGACACTTTGACAAAAAAGAAATAGAAATGGCTAAAAGGCACATAAAAAAAATGCTCCACATCACTAATCATCAGGGAGATGCAAATCAAAACAATTATGAGGTACCATCTCACGCCACAGAGATTGGCACACATCACAAATAATGAGAACAAGCAGTGCTGGCGGGGATGTGGAGAGAAAGGAACTCTTACTCACTGCTGGTGGGAATGCTGTCTGGTTCATCCTTTGTGGAAAACGATATGGAGATTTCTCCAAAAGCTGGAAGTTGAGCTCCCATACAATTCAGTTATACCACTCCTAGAGATATATCCTAGAAACACAAAAATACAATACAAAAAATCCTTTCTCACACCTATATTCATAGCAGGGTTATTTATAATAGCCAGTCTCTGGAAACAGCCTAGATGCCCCTCAATGGATGAATGGTTAAAGAAACTATGGTACATATACACAATGGAATATTATGCCGCTATCAGAAGAGATGAACTCATAAAATTTTTCTATACATGGATGTATATGGAATCTATTATGCTGAGTGAAATAAGTCAGTGGGAGAGAGATAAACACAGAATGGTCTCCCTCATCAATGGGTTTTGAGAAAAATGAAAAACATTTGTGTAATGAGTCTCAGAGACAAAATAGAGGAGGACTAGAGGGTTCAGCTCCTGACATGAAGCTCACCACAGGGATCGTTTAGTGCAGTCACAGAAATAATTACACTGAGAACTATCATAACAAAATGTGACTGAATGAGGGAAGTAAAAAGCCTGTCTAGAGTACAGGCCAGTGTGGGGTGGGGAGGAGGGACACTTGGGATTTTGGTCATGGGAATGTTGCACTGGTGTTATATGAAAAAAAGAAAAGATAAGACCTCCCAATTCTTACCACAGGCTGTGTTCTTTACACTGACTATATAGAAAGAGAAGATACAGTAAATGCACCCCATATACACCTCAACACAGGCCCTTTGCCTGGTCTGTATTGTGAATTGGGGGACAAAAAAAAAGAAAGAAAATATGAATAAACAACGTGTGGAAAAGTTCACTAAAATCTAAGTGGCATTAATTTAAGAGCAATTCGAAGGATACTTTTGTCTTTATATATTTGTATCACATGTTAGGAATCAAAGAAATATTATAATATTTATAATGAAGTTTTAATATGATACGTAATGATATTACAACTATAGTAAAAAGATGAAAGAAAGGCATTTGCACTTCTACTGATAAAGGTGTCTTCATTTCACTGGATAACACAAAAAAATTGATATTTAAAAATACAAAGACAGAAGCTGGAGCAAAAGTACAGAAGAGAGGGCATTTGTCTTACATGTGGCCAACCCAGATTTGATTCCTGCCAGGAGTGATCCCTGAGTGTAGAGCCAGGAATAAGCCCTAAACACAGCTGAGTGTGGCAAAAAAATTATATATATACATATACATGCATATATATGTACACATACATGTGTTCATATGGATATATATGTATATTTGTATACATATATATTTTATATATAAATATATAATGCCCCTAGGGCATATGAGAGTCAGGAGCAGTCTTTGAGCTTTCAGGCTTTCACTTAAAATTCAAAGAAAAGTAAATATATGAAGACAACTTCATTGTAATTTATTGTATACCACGAACTCTAACATTGTGGTAACTTCCTAAACTTTAATAAATAATAAAATTTTAATGTTTTAAAGATACAAAAACATAAAGAGATGGGAAGGTAAGAAATAATTACAAGGGGCCAGAGAGGTGGCATGGAGGTAAGGCGTTTACCTTTCATGCAGAAGGTCATCGGTTCGAATCCTGGCATCCCATATGGTCCCCCGTGCCTGCCAGGAGCAGTTTCTGAGCACAAAGCCAGGAAAAACCCCTGAGCACTGCCGGGTGTGACCCAAAAACCACAAAAAAAAATAATTACATGATTATTATTTAAGCCCCAAATATCTGCTTTGACCTCAGCCAGGCAAGTAGTCTAGAAGACTGAAGTGGATAGTCACATGTGATAAGAACTGGGCCAAAAACATAACACATGGCTCATCTAAAGTGTTCAGATGAGATGCTGAAAAATGCTGGTACCCCTTCATTAACAATAGTGCAAACCAAAGTGTCTGAAAGAAAAGAAAAAGAAAGGGGAGAAAGAGAGAGAAGTAAATGCCTGCCCTCAGAGGAGGGAAATGCGCACTAGTAAAAGATGGTGTACACTATATGACTGAAACTCAGTCATGACCAATTTTGTAAACATAGTGTTTAAATAAAAGTAAAAAATAGGAGTTCTAATAATTCAAGAAAAGTTAGAAATATTAGAAGTATAAATTTGGGGGGGGGCCGGCGAGGTGGTGCTAGAGGTAAGGTGTCTGCCTTGCAAGCGCTAGCAATGGAAGGACCAGGGTTCGATCCCGGAGCATCCCATATGGTCCTCCCAAGCCAGGGGCAATTTCTGAGTGCTTAACCAGAAGTAACCCCTGAGCATCAAACAGGTGTGGCCCAGAAAACCAAAAAAGAAGAAGAAGAAGAAGAAGAAGAAGAAGAAGAAGAAGAAGAAGAAGAAGAAGAAGAAGAAGAAGAAGAAGAAGAAGAAGAAGAAGAAGAAGAAGAAATTTTTTGCATGAAACTACCCTTGACCTCTTAAAAATAGATTAGTAAATATTCTAAGAACAATGAAAGTTAGACTTGTGACCGTCACAGCACTCTAATGTCTTACTCTCTCTTCTGAATTCAAATATTCGAGGCCAAGGCTAGACAGAAAGTATAGCAGGGTAGGCCTTTACTTGCACCAAGTCAACTGGGTTAAATCTCCAGCATTCCACATGCACGACCATCAGTAATTTCTGAGTGCACAGCCAGGAGTAACCCCGACCATCATAAAATGTTGCCCCAAACAAAACAAAAAGACAAATAATCCAGGCTACACCAAGAAGCAAAATCAATGCACAATAATGAAAAAAAAAGTTTCAACAGAGGGTTACATCACTATATAAATGACACACAATCCCTCAAACAAACATGTAAAATATTTTGTGTTTAAAAAAATGTTCATAATATAATTTTGATAACATCTTGATATCAAATTTTTTAATTTTTGCCAAGGTGCTTAGAAAGTCCAGGAACCTTGGCCTAGGCCAAGTGAATTCCTTTTCGAATGACCCCAATATTTACTGTGCCAGGGCAGGAGGGAAAATAAAAAATAAAAAAGCACAAAACATTGTTTACTTTTTATATATTATTTTTTACCTTCATTTATTATTATTATTTTTTTTACTTACCTAACTATTTTTGGTTGATTTCTTTGTTTGGGTGTGGTTATTGAAGCTGTTGTCCCCAGTTATACCTATTTTTTTCTCTTCTTTTCTTTTCTTTCTTTATGGGCTATGCCATGTTTCTTATCTCAAGACCATGGCGGTTTCTTTTGTTTGTTTGTTTGTTTTTTGTTTTTTGGGTTTTTTTTTTTGTGCGTGTGTGGTGCTTACCATTATTCTTGGAGTCCTCACTGGATATTGGACACTTTTTTTTTGTACTGATGGAATGTTTTATCTTCTTTTTCTCCTTCACCCCTCAAATCGATGATAAGAGCCTCTAGAAGGACTCCGCCCACTTTCGAAGTATTAGACTTTTACCCCAGTTTACTACTTTTCTCTTCTTCAAACAAAACCATGCAAATTGAACTAGCTAGGCCTGCCTCCCAGTTAGAGGGGGAAATTAGGGAGGCACCTAGACCAATCAGGTGCAAGACTACTATGTAGTAGGACAGGTACATAGGGGACCACATATTCTAGCAGCCCTGGGGGTGAGGGAAGAGGATACGAGAGATAGGACAAAAACGGAGGTGTAGGGAGGACAATTTGGTGATGGGAATCTCCCCTGATGTTATGTAAATATTTAACTAAAATATTGTCAACAATATATAAACCACTATGATCAAAATAAAAATATATTAAAAAAAAAAAGAAAGAAAGTCCAGGAGCCACCTCAACAGAGCACATGATGCCAAAACTTGAAGGAAATTGAAGTCACATATGTGCTCCAAAACACAAAATCTAAAATTATAGTAACATATAGTTAGAGCAGAAATTATATGCTAAATGCACAGCCTTTAAAAGACAGGAGATGACTGTGCCTGAGACTCAAAGCTCATGCTTTGCTATGTAAAACTTAAGCTGGGCACTGTTGGGGGTTTTCACACTTTTGTCATTAAGTGAAAATGAGCAAGGAGGTATGTCTTTCTTAAAGACCAATTGATATCATATGTCCACACTCTTTGTGAGCCTTTATCAGGGTCATTAAATTCTACAGTCAAGAATACAAAAATATTAAATCTAACCTAAGAATTGGGTAAATAAAATTATGATAGAGTACTTTATTTTGATACCAAATCATAAGTTATACACAAAATTCTGGTTCCCACAACAAAAAGAGAATGAAATTGTGAGAGGAGGGGCCGGAGAGATAGCATGGAGGTAAGGCGTTTGCCTTTCATGCAGGTCATCGGTTCGAATCCCGGCATCCCATATGGCCCCCCGTGCCTGCCAGGAGCAATTTCTGAGCATGGAGCCAGGAGTAACCCCTGAGCACTGCCGGGTGTGACCCAAAAACCACAAAAAAAAAAAAAAAAAAAAAAAAGAAATTGAGAGAGGAAGACTATTTAAATAATAATGGATGACTTAGGCTGTGGTCTTTGAGGTTAAACTTTTTAAGAAAGGACTGTTTAGCTTTAGTGACAAAGGGTGGTGAGGACAGAATCAAAGTTATTATAGTTTTAAATTGAATAGACAACTTAAACATGAACTCATTAATCAAACCCCATAAGAGCAGAGTACCAATTGGAAAGAAATTAGAAATTGGAAAGAGGTTTTTATAGAGCAAAGAAATGAAGAAACGTAAATGGAAATTCTTCCTTTCAAAAAATGAGGCAGGCTGGGGTCCAAGGTATGGGGGGGGGAAAAAGAGGAGCTTTTGATACAATTTGAGATAAGTTGAGATTTACTATAATGAAGATGTCCCTATTATTGTGTTCAGAATAGTACTAGGTAGAAGTGAAATGTTTAAAACATGGCTCTTTACTTTGAGATTTATAATCTACCTAAGAGAAATGTACATTCATGGTTTAATGATTCAGAGTTAGCTTCTAATAGAACAAAGCTAATGCTGGAGACATAAATCTAACCTTCTAACTTTTTCAGTGACATTGTTAGAAGTAAAAGTCTAACAGGCAGATGATATTCGACCCTATGATAGTAGTTCCATATTCTTAATGAAAAGGTTATTAACAGAATTTTCTATTTACGCACAATTTTACATTTTGTGAATCAAAATGTATTTACATTTTATTTACATTTATTTACGTGTATTTACATGGTAAATAGTGCAAACCAAAGTGTCTGAAAGAAAAGAAAAGGAAAGGAGAGAAAGAAAGAGAGAGAAGTAAATGCCTGCCCTCAGCGGAGGGAAATGCGCACTAGTAAAAGATTGTGTACACTCAGTCATGAACAATTTTGTAACCATAATGTTTAAATAAAAGTAAAAAAATAAGAGTTCTAATAATTCAAGAAAAGTTAGAAATATTAGAAGTATAAATATTAAAAGTATATATATATTGGTTTTTTGGTCACACCCAGCAGTGCTCAGGGGTTACTCCTGGCTATCTGCTCAGCAATAGATCCTGGCAGGCACGGGGGACCATATGAGACACTGGAATTCGAACCAACCATCTTAGGTCCTGGATCGGCTGCTTGCAAGGCAAGCACCCGTTGTGCTATCTCTCCGGACCCAGGTAAAATATATTTTAAGAGGTTAACAATCCTGGTGCCAGAGAGATAGTATAGTAAGTAAGGCATTTATTTGCCTTGCATGTGATGGCCCTGGATTCTATCCTTGATATTCTATGTGGTCCTCTGAGACTACCAGGACTGATCCCAAGAGTTAGAAGTACTCTAAATACCACCGGGAGTGGAGAGAGAGAGAGAGAGAGAGAGAGAGAGAGAGAGAGAGAGAGAGAGAGAGAGAGAGAGAAACTGTCCATATTTGATTGGTTTTTATGGATTTTTTTGTTTATTTTTTGTTTGGTGTCACAACTAACAATGTTCAGGGATAACTCCTGGTGGGCTCAAAAAATCATATGGGGTTTGAGGGATTGAATTAGAGTCAGCTGTATTCAAGGCAAGGCAAGCACCCTACCCAATATATTATCTCTCCAGTCCCTTTGTTTAATTTCTTAATACTTAATCTTCAATGATTGGCACATAGTTCTTGTTAAAAATGTCATTGAATGAATACATTGACATTACATTTAGGTTATTTTAAATTCCATTTTGTTTAAAGTTTTATTACCCTGATGTCAGTACAGTTGAGTACAAAAATAGTGGTCTTCGGATTAAATTGACACTGAGGGAACAGAACTTCTAGATCCACAAAGAAAGACATAATCATAAGTTCAACTTCTTATCTCGTGCAGACACCGAGACGTCTAGATACAGAGGTCTGATGTTATCACCCAGGAGGGAGCAGAAGTCTTCCATACACCACAAAAGGACCAAGAGGAGAGCAAATGAACCTGGAAGGAGTCTATAGTTAATCCCATGACAATATACTTCAAGGGTGGAGAAAACCTGTATCTCTTAGGCAAAGGAAATTCCTTTTTGAATGACCCCAATATTTATTGTGCATCTGCAGGAGGGGGAAAAAAAGCACAAAACAATTTTTATTATTATTTACTTATCCATTTTTTATTGATTTCATTATTGTGGTTTGGCTATTGAAGTGAATGTCTCCATTTATATTTATTTATTTTCTTCTTTTCTTTTCTTATGTGCTCTGCCACATTTTTTCTTATTAAATCATTTTTTTTATTTAAACAACTTTATTATATACATGATTGTGTTTGGGTTTCAGTCATGTAGAGAACACCACCCATCACCAGTGCAACATTCCCACCACCAATGTCCCAAATCTCCCTCCTCCCCACCCAACCCCCGCCTGTACTCTAGACAGGCTTTCTATTTCCCTTGTACATTCTCATTATTAGGATAGTTCAAAACTTAGTTATTTCTCTAACTAAACTCATCCCTGTTTGTGGTGACCTTCATGAGGTGAGCTGGAACTTCCAGCTTTTTTCTCTTTTGTGTCTGAAAGTTATTACTGCAAGAATGTCTTTCATTTTTCTTAAAACCCATAGATGAGTGAGACCATTCTGCGTCTTTCTCACTCTCTCTGACTTATTTCACTCAGCATAATAGATTCCATGTACATCCATGTATAGGAAAATTTCATGACTTCATCTCTCTGACAGCTGCATAATATTCCATTGTGTATATGTACCACAGTTTCTTTAGCCATTCATCTGTTGAAGGGTATCTTGGCTGTTTCCAGAGTCTTGCTATGGTAAATAATGCTGAAATGAATATAGGTGTAAGGAAGGGATTTTTGTATTGTGTTTTTATGTTCCTAGGGTATATTCCTAGGAGTGGTATAGCTGGGTCGTATGGGAGCTCGATTTCCAGTTTTTGGAGGAATCTCTATATTGCTTTCCATAAAGGTTGAACTAGATGGCATTCCACCAGCAATGGATAAGAGTTCCTTTCTCTCCACATCCCCGCCAACACTGCTTGTTCTCATTCTTTCTGATGTGTGCCAATCTCTGGGGTGTGAGGTGGTACCTCATAGTTGTTTTGATTTGCATCTTCCTGATAATTAGTGATGTGGAGCATTATTTCCTGTGTCTTTTGGCCATTTGTATTTCTTCTTTCTCAAAGTTTCTGTCCATTTCTTCTCCCCATTTTTTGATGGGATTAGATTTTTTTCTTGTAAATTTCTGTCAGTGCCTTGTATATTTTGGAGATTAGCCCCTTGTGTGATGGGTATTGGGTGAATAGTTTCTCCCACTCAGTGGGGGGCTTTTGTATCCTGGGCACTATTTTTTTTTGAGGTGCAGAAGCTTCTCAGTTATATTCTCATCTGTTAATCTCTGCTTTCACTTGCTTGGAGAGTGCAGTTTCCTCTTTGAAGGTGCCTTTAGTCTCAATGTCCTGGCGTGTTTTACCTATGTGTTGTTCTATATATCTTATGGTTTTGGGTCTGATATCGAGGTCTTTCATCCATTTGGATGGTCATGTTCAAGTCATCAGAGTTGCCATCATCATTCTCTATGTCTGGTGCTGGCCTGTATTGTTTCCCCATTGTCACACTTGTATTGTGGGTTTTTCTACGTGTTGTGGTTGTACTCATTGGCTAAATGATGTGCACAGCTGGGAAGCGAAGCGGAGCAGCCATGCTCCTCTGGCTCCACCCTTTCTGGGCTTGTAAACTCACCTCCAGGGAAGGCTCCAGGGAAGGCGAGCCGTCTGCAAATGAGCCACACACAGGATGAAATCAGGCTGAAAATGGAGCACAGCACAGAAGACAGGCAGATAGGGGTGCTGGCATCTGAGTTCCAGCAGAGTTCAACGGCTTCCCCTTTCTGGGCTTGTAAAGTCAGCCATCCCTTACTCACTCGCTAGATAGGTAGCTTCAGAATGCAGTATTTTGGGGATTCGCTTTCCAGGGCTCTGAGGAGAGCTTCAAGGATTCAGAAAAGATAGAGAAGCACAGGACAGGGCTCCCTTCAGGTCCTCAGTTCCTCAGAAGAACTCTGCTACATTTTTTTAATCTCAATATTATTTTATATGGTGCTTACCCTTGTTTTTTTTGTTTTTTGTTTGTTTGTTTGTTTGTTTTGGAATGCTCACTGGATATTTTATTTGTCAGTTCTTTATGTACTGTTGTGGTGTTTCACCTTCTTTTTCCCCTTCTTCTCTCAAACCAAGGATGAAAGCCTCTAGAAGGACTCCGCCCATTTCCGGAGTATCTGATGCTTTTTTCCTTTTTTTCTCCAGGTTATTACTTTTCTCTTCTTCAAACAAAACCGCATAACTTGAACTATCTAGTCCCGCCTCCCAATTGTGGGGAATAAGGGAGGTACCAAGACCAAATAGGTGTAAGACCACTAAGTAGTCAGCTAAGCACAGAGGAGACCACTTATTCTAGCAGCCCCGGGGGTAAGGGAAGAGGATATGGGAAGAAGGACGAGAACGGAGGTGGAGGGAGGACAATTCGGTGATGGAAGTTTTCCTGATTTTATGTTAATATGTACCTAAAATATTATTGTCAACGATATGTAAGTCACTATAATTAAAATTATATTAAAAAATAGTGGTCTTTACTGTGTTAGTACTACTATGTAAATATCCTCAAGAGAAGGTACAGGAGTTAAAGTGCTTGTACCCAGATTCCATCTCCAGCACCACAAAATATCCCCAGGTGTGATCCCTGCCTGAGTTCAAAGCCAGGAGTAAGGTCTGAGCATCACCAGGTGTAGGCCAAAAACAAAAGGAAACAACACCGAAAACATTGACACAGAATGGATTAAAACAACATCCATTCATAAAAGCTCATGTTTCTGTTGGGCAAAACCCTGGCATCCCACATCTGGCAGCCATATGAATATCCTGGATGAAAATCCAAGATGTCACTATATTCTCCTCTGGCCAAGGATGTGGCTTAGTGGTAAACACATTTATGATATCTAGCTTCAGTCCCCAGCACCAAGCGAAGAAAACAAAAGAAATCCCTACCTATAATAAGAGCAGTTTTCAGGTCTTCCTTTCCTCTCTGGAGGCTTGACTAGAGAAGACATTCCTTCCAAGGTCATTCAAGTTGTTGTTGGCATCAGTAGGCTCTTTACAACTGCAGAACTGAATGAGATTCATTTCTAAATTCTGGCTTTCAACCAAACCTTAACCCTGAGGCCAGCCTTCATTCTTCTGAAACCTCTTCCAATATGGTTGCCAACAGAGAAACCAAAAGCTCCCATACAAAACTCCCCTCCTGCCTCCATGGTCTTTATATTCCACTGCTCATTTGAAAGAGACTGCCACTGCGAGATGAATGAACCATGCTGTTCAAAGCACTCTCCATTTTTCTATAGAGTATGACATGGTTAAAGAAATGATACCATATTCAGCTATACAATCCACACTAAAGAGGGAGGGAGAAGGAGCAGGAGTGGAGACATCAGTGGAGAGAACATGGCAGTCATGATGCACATAGAGTTAGAACACTGCAACTCTCTTATTAATGGTTTTTTTTTTTAATTACTGGTGCCTAAAACACAAGGAAAGCAGAAGTTTATACAGGGCAAGAATTACTTGGGATCATATATAGAAATCTACCTGCCACATATAGTGAATTGAATGAACAAACACAGTGTGTCATAATTTATTGATACATCTATTCCAAGTATATATCTTGATGACAGAACACATGTCTAGGATGGTGCTCTCCTTTTTAATTGAAGGATTTAAATATGTAAAAAGGGAATCTGACAGACTATAAACTAAGCCTTTCATAATGCCTCTCTCTGGGGAGCAAAAATCAGTTTCTCACTATAAATATCCTCTTTTTTTAAGGTTTTAAGTACTTGGGGTCAGTAAAAAAGCATAGGTGGTAAGGTTGCATACAACTTTCATGGGTTTGATCCCCAACACCACATGTAGCCTACTAAACCACACCAGATGTGATCCCTGAGTACCTCTGAGTGTGGCCCTAGAACTAAACAAAAATATAAAGTTTAATTATTTAAAAGACAGGTCAGAGAGAGCTGAAATAGATGCTAATACTCCAGCTATTCAGTTCACAGCACTATGTGACCCTTCCCAAGTATCACAGGCATTGTCACTGGTAATCCCCAGTATTACTGATTCTCAGCAGCACAATAATTCCTGGAGTTGTCTCCATGAGTACTGTTTGAGAACAACAACCAAAAAAAACCAAGTTCAGAACATCAGAGTGATATTTTTACTGCATATATTTAATCTTTTTAAATGCAAATCCTAAAAGTTTGTTTCTCAGACACTGTAATTCTACTCAACAATATTGCAATTACTTGTGGGGAAAGAAACTTCAAAAATAATTCTTTTCTTTTCGAGCATCTTTCTCCGAGAGATTTACACAGATTTCCCTATTAATCACCCCAAGTCCCTGTACTATGCTTCCCTAGATTTTTCCTCAAGTCTTTCTCAGAAGTCTGGTCCCAAAGATAACTAGGGTTTCTGAACTCTGCAAACCACAGTCTTCCACACAAATAACTCAACACCATCATTTGGGGTGGAGGGGTGTCACTCCCAGCAGCACTCAGGAGTTGCTCCTGGCTCTGCGGTCAGAAATCATTCCTGGCAGGCTCAAGGGACCATATGTGATGCCAGAGATCAAACGCTGGTCAGCAGTGTACAAGGCAAACGCCCAAATCACTGTGCAGATTATCCCTCTGGCCCCAACACCATCATTTTGATCGAGTACGATAAATCCCCACTACCTTTTTTTCTGCCCAAGAAAGAAAAATAATAACTACAGAAAACCTCCAGTTTAAAGAAAATTATTATGCTAAAGCTGAACATAACTGTACAAACCATGTTAGCAGCAGTAGAATGGAGTTAGGATCTAAGCATTAGGTGATCTTTTGTTGTAAAATTCATGTACCAAGAAATCTTGATAAACAATATTTCCATACTTACGTTGAGCAATGGATTGAAGCCTGGAAATAAAGAATGCTTTTATCTAAATTATTTGAGAGGTTGTGCAGTAATCAGAATGAAATCTAAACATGTTACAAAAAGATTTGTAGATAAACATTCTGAATTAGAGCTCTGGCATATATCCTTTATCCTGATTAGCGACTTTTGTAGTTCCATTTATTACTTGTCACTGAGTCTCACTCACCCCACTATACCTCTGCAATTGGCATTTTTAATCTCCCCACACATGTCCTTCCTCGCCTCTCATTTTATGAATGTATGTTGCAATATAACATGAATCAAAAGTAGTGTTGGTAAATAAGATTCATTCCCCTCGAGTAACTTTCCCTAGCTGCTTCCATGAGTTAGTAGTAAGATGCATTTTTCAATAGGTTAACGGCATGTACTTAGTTATTATTGCTACTATAATATAGATTTTTCATTTTAAAAATGCATGTTTCATCTTCGGACAATCTTCTACAGTAATCTTTCAAAACACTAAGAAAATTTGTGTTATACTATGCATTATCACAAGACAGTGTTTTGGAATGCCAATAGTGCTACATAAGCTTTTAAAATTATCAATACTCCTAATCTTGAACTCTGATGTAGATCCGTCATGATGAAAAGCTGGCTTTTCTAGTTTCCTACTTTACGAATAAATGGGCTTAACTGTTTTATCTAACACTTGAACATGTTCACAAATACTTCTCTCAATGCTTATCTTACTGAGATATTCTGGAACAAGTGTTGGGTTTCTGCTTTAATTGTATACTGTACCTTCAGAACATGTAATTAAAAAAAATATGAAAACCGGGGCCGGCAAGGTGGTGCTAGAGGTAAGGTGTCTGCTTTACAAGCGCTAACCAAGGAAGGACAGTGGTTCGATCCCCCGGCGTCCCATATGGTCCCCCCAAACCAGGGGCAATTTCTGAGCACTTAGCCAGGAGTAACCCCTGAGCATCAAATGGGTGTGGCCTGAAAAACCAAAAAAATAAAAATAAAAATTATAGCTATAGTAAGAAAATATTACAAATAGTAGAAATAAATCATGTTTTGTTTCTCGTAGTTCCATTTCTTGTGTCAAAGAAATGTTTATATTTATTAAGATTTTCATAACCAATAAAACAAAAAATTTAATAATAAAGATACTGCTGACAGCTTGATATTCAACACCACATCTTGTCCTTGTAAGAAGGACCAACAGCAATTCCTGAGCACCAACACCCAGCTATGACCCAGAAACACAAAGCTGATGATTGATGATGATGATGATGATGATGATGTTAAATGAATCACCCAACAAATTTGACCTCAGTGAATTATCACAAAAGAAAAATGTTTGGGGCCGGGCGGTGGCGCTAAAGGTAAGGTGCCTGCCTTGCCTGCGCTAGCCTCAGACGGACCGCGGTTCGATCCCCCGGTGTCCCATATGGTCCCCCAAGCCAGGAGCGACTTCTGAGCGCATAGCCAGGAGTAACCCCTGAGCGTTACCGGGTGTGGCCCAAAAACCAAAAAAAAAAAAAAAAAAAAAAAAAAAAAAAGGAAAAATGTTTATTTCTCAAATAAAATTAGTAAGGAAGTCTAGTCTGAAAAGATGGTACAATAAGAAAGACACTTGCCTTGGGCTAATACTTATCTCATCCCAGGCTCTCTATATGATCCTCAAGTTCTACCCAGAGTCATCCCTGAGCACAGAGACAGGACTAAATGCTGAGTACAGCCAGTTGTCACCTAAAACCCCCTAAAAAAATGGGGGTTGGTGGAAGAACTTTGGTACATTGAAGAAGGAAAGTAGCAGGCACTCTGGTAGTAAGTGTAATATTGAAACCATATATGTAAAAAAAATCCTTAAAAGAATTTTAAATCACAGTACCTCAAATAAATGAGGAAGATGGACAATATTACCCCTAAGGAGTGAAGAAAAGAGTCACTTCAGTCTTTTAGTGACTCAACAAGATGAACTCTGTCATTAACTATTTGCTATCTAAGCTGCCCAAAGTATAAGCATCCAGATAACTGATAGAACAAATGAAACAATGAAATATTACAGAGAAAGTTGCCTGGGTCGTATCTACAAGTGACTGAAGCACATAATTTCCATCACATACATTTGGCTTCCATTCAATATTATGCTCTCATCAAAACACAATAGAGGCTAAAAAATGTGATCTGGCAATGAATTTACCAAGAAGGAAAGTACACTGAATGGTGAACTATAGAGTAGTTTCAACCAAACTACAAATGCCTTTATAGACCCTTCAAAAAGGAAGAAGGTAGCAAGAAATCAAAAAGAAAGACATCAACAAAAGAGAAGATCTAACCAGAATGTTCTTTACCAGAACTTTCATATCCCAAGTCATGTCAGCCCATTTTTTTCTTCTATTCAAGTGTAGGCCCTTTCATATAGCATTTGATAAAAGAATCATAAAATATGAAAATAAAGGACAGAATAGGAAACGTATGCAATTTAGTGCAAGTAAGTTTGTGGGCCAACTTGATTTGTTAATCCACAGTCTGTGCTTCTGGAAAGGAGAAGTGGGGGAGTTCACAATCCACAAACCAATTTGTGTTGTTTCTGCAACACTGCAAAAGTGCGACTCATGAATATGCTAATGAAATTGCAATGAGAGTTTTGGCACTATTTCATCACCTCAACTAGATTAGAGAGTAATAACACTATGGGTTTACATGTCTTCAGAAACTGCTGTGGTAGTAGAAAAAAATGGATCTGTAATATTTATAATGCAACAAAAATTACAACTACACTATAGTAAAATAGTGATAATTATTTTATATGTAAGTAATAGTTTGCAGCATATACACAATGGTTCACTATAAGGTCGTTCACTGATTTCCATGTTTCTGTGCTTTGGAGTCAGTGTAAGTCTATTACTATTGGGGATATATTATTGATAAGATGGCATTATCTTTTAGAAGTGTACAGTACTTCTGTTTGATTGTCTTCTGAAAACAAGAGGATTCCAAAAATCCATTCTTATCTTTATCTAACTAATGGCTGATGTAATAGTCACATTATTGTCCTGAGACTCTGAGTATATCCCTGGATTCAAGTCGATTTAAGAATTTCTGAATGTGGCATAGGAAAGAGTTCAATAAACTGGAGTGCATGCTTTGCATGCAGAAAGCCTGGATATGATGCCCTGTATCTGTGGTCCCCCGAGCAATGCTTTGTGTAGCTAGAAAACTAAAAACAAAGACCCTAAAACATCAACAGCTTTGTGAAACAGGCCTAAGCTTTCAAGGACATCTAAACATTTTTCTCAAATGGTTTACAGAAGACCTATTTGGGTCTGCTAAGAAGTAAATCCTTTCATATCATTTATTAACTAAAGTCATCTATCCATCGGTATAAGGCTAGGCATCCAAGTAGTTACATCCAAAATGATAAAAAAAAAAGACTGTTCATATAGATCCTCTGCCTTTCTACTATGTGTTCTCAGTTTGAACTATAAAAAAAGGAATTGTGACCAATTCTACCCAAAGTTTAAGTCTCCCTGACCTTGACCCAGAGTATCTTCATGTTGACGGTAATTCAGCACTATTAAATAAGAATATACATAGATTTGTTAATATCCAAGAAAAGAAAAATTATTCACTCTATATCGAAGCATCACTTTTAATGTCTGAACTTCTATGTATTTACATGTGTGTATTGTATGAATGTATGATATATATATATATATATATATATATATATATATATATATATATATATATATATAATTGGACAAACAGGAATAGCCAAATTGGAATTATCTGAATTGAGACCCATTGTGAGTTCTGGACTTTTATTTACAAAAACAAAAAAACAAAACAAAACAAAACAAAAAAAAAGACATTTGTCTCTGGTGATTCAGCATCTTAAAGAAGATTGACGTTGAGAGTTAACATGCTTTCAATATATGAGGCCTTCCGTTCATCATAGATGAAATATAAGCAAAGGGGCCAAAGGGTTAGTACAGCAGGTAGGTATTTGTCTTGTATGAGTTGACCTAACTTTTGTGGTCATAACCACATCTCTACATTTGTTGGGATTCCACTTTACATAACTTTTCAACTTTATTAAATTCTTTCTGTCTACATTACAAGAATAATCTAGGGGTTTAGTACCCCTGCTATATTTGAGAGTCTGAAACACTTGGAACATTATTAGATAAATTAAGAAAATCTTGGGAGAAAAAAAACAGGAGGAAAGTATAAGGATAATTTAGATTCATTTTTATTCATTCCTACTTAGACAATTTGCAGACTCACTTCATTTAATCAAAGTCTTCAATGAATTAGTACTAAAAGTAACTTCAAGAAATAAAGATTGAAAAATTACTCAAAAACTTAGAAAAAAGTACTGAAGGATGTGGAATGGAAAGCAGTAGTAAAAAGTCATATATGAAAAAAATATATGAGAAAGTAAAAAAGTATATGAAAGAATAAAATATTCTTATTTACAAATTTACAAAGGAACCCTAAGGATTTTATTAAAAAGTCAAAAACTTCTGGTAGAATCATAAATAAAAAACATATTTTTTAATTTTAATTAAGCAACACTTCTGTAAAGCAGAGTATGTAAATGCAATTTGATTTAATATAACCATCTAGACTATTTATACTATGTTGTGGTTCTTAGACTCTTTTCATGGTA
The DNA here is from genome assembly GCF_024139225.1 of Suncus etruscus. Classification (NCBI taxonomy): domain Eukaryota; kingdom Metazoa; phylum Chordata; class Mammalia; order Eulipotyphla; family Soricidae; genus Suncus; species Suncus etruscus. The sequence continues at coordinate 73,898,456 of NC_064863.1, forward strand.
AGCTCCTTTGAGAATATAAGGAAAGCTATGGACGTCTCTCTAGAAAAATACACACGCATGCGATTTTGCATATAAATTCAGGACCCTACTGGGCCATGGACCACAGGTTAATAACTCCTGATTTACCATGTTACAGCCCTGTTTATAAAGTACCAAGGCTCTTGGATCAGAAGAGTTTGAATTTGTAGGGTTATTTACATAAATTTGCATGCTCTATTCAATCTGCTCTACCTCTATATCTATAAGATAAATTATTTAATCTAACCTACTAAGATAGTATTCAAATTCAATATCAATGATATAATAAACATAAAATTCTCTAGCAGGCTTTCAAGCCAATCAATTTAATCACATCTCACAACCAAAGTATAGCAAGGAACAACATGACTATAAATGAACATTGTTACACGTGAGTTTTCAAATAGTAAAGTCAAGCATACCCTGAATTGGTCTCACCACACACACACACACACACACACACACACACACACACACACACACACAAACCCAGGAGCCCTTCCTGATGTTGCCTGTACCCAGGCAGTCCTAGAATGTGATTAAACTGCCCCTGGTAGTTTATTTACTAACCATCAAAGCTATTCTTTCATTACCTTCAGAATGTAATGGTTATTTTATGAAGACTCATTAAATTTAATGAGATATAGCCATGTTTATTGCTATCCTATAAAAAGGAGTAGGGGGAGACCTGTCTTCAAACTGACTCTTGCTTCTTGTTGAGTACCAAATATAAAATGTCAGCCATTGCACTACTCAGAACAAGGCTCTTCAGAATTCAGGAGTCATTTCCAAGAGTTGAAGTTTATTAGAATCATTATGACATGATTGTTCTTATTACAACTTGACCTTGTTAACAATGATCATAAACTCATACAATTCAATATCAAAAACCCAAACAGAAAATACTGTTTAGAATGAGAAGAAAATCTTAGGCATTTTTTTTCCAAAGAAAAAGCACAGTCAACAGGTATAAGAAAAAGATGACCAACATCACTAAGTATCAGGGTAATACAAATCAAAATCAAAATAAGACTTCAAGCCTTCACACAGCTTCCTTCTAGGTTCCGGTGCCATCAGTGTTCATCTCCCCTTTGGGACTAGCCAGAGAAAGGAATAGGGAAACTCAAGCTTTAATCCCTTCCACCAAATGCAAACGGGGCTATCCTTTTGGGGTTTTTCCTAGCCAACTTCTGGGTCCCAGCACCATTGCCCAATTTTTGTTTCTTTGGGACAATCAGGCCTGGGTCCTCCGGGTAGAAACAGGGAGGTTCCTGTCCTAATTCCCTCCACGAAGCTCAAATAGGACCCCTTTTCCAGCCTTCCCTCAACTTCCTCTGAGTTCCGGTGCCATTAGAGTTCATCTGCCCTTTGAGTCCAGCCATGTTTTTGTGAGGGAAGGAGAGGGGAACCTCACCCTTTAATCCTTTCCACCAAACGCAAACGGAACTGTCCTTTTGGGTCTTTTCCCATCCAACTTCCAGGTCATTAGCGAAACCCCTTCCTTCCCATCAGTTCTCCTTTTCCCAAACTGTTGTATTAAATAAATAACGATGGTGCTGGATGGTGGTGGATGGCAATGGATTTCTCATCCCAGGCCACGTAGTTCCGCATCCCCCATTCAGCTGGCGGGTTCCAGGCCCAGGTGAAAGGCGAAAACAGACTCACTCACAGGCAGGCTTCAGGAAGCATCATCTTTATTCAGGCCCTAGCCACCACGTGTGTGTGGCCTACATCATAACCTTTCAAGCATTCAGCCATTCTAGGCTAGCCCTTCGTCTTAACTCACTTCAGCCATCTTCAGGGCAAAACGAAACGGCAAAGGGGCCCAAAAGCCAGAGCACCCAGCAGCGCAGAAAGGGCCAAAGAGCCTAATCCCCTGGCTCCAGGGTTTATCTACCTATTCCAAGACCCCTCCCAGGAATGGGCCGGGTCTTGCAGGTAAGGTCACACCTAATATCCGGTTTCCAAGACCCCTCCCAGAAATGGGTGGGTCTCAGGTAGCTACACCCAGATCCAGGGTTTCAGGTCCACTACACCAAACCATGCAGATGTTAGTATGAAGTCATTTCAATTCATATCATAGACTTTCTGGCAGATCGGATTAAGTTCTATATTCTCTTAGAAAATATACAGCTCAAAGACCAGCTGAACAAATCAATAAACTAGTATGCAATATATTTTACCATACTTAGACAACCTTGCTAGTTTAGAAAAATTATCTCTAAGAAAATATACCTTGAGTCACATTTTATACAAACAATACAATAGATCATTTTCTTAAACACCCTGATACTCCAACACTCTGAAAACCACTAAATGCAAAGATCAATGGGAAAGCTAAATAAGACATCTACTGTGGGACAAAGAGAGAGAAATCCTGGCAAATCTCCAAGTCCAACCAAATGCCTGAAACTTCAAGATGAAGACCTAAAATCAACAATTAATGGTTTAACAATGGAAATCAAGGAGACACTGGCCTGTGAAATTAAGAAATCTGTAGATGAACAATTCAACCAACTCATAGAACTCTGTCAGAGGATGAGAGAATACATGCAAATGGAACTGAAGAAACTAAATAGTAGAAATACACAGGTGGAGAATTGCATAGATGAACTTAAAGACAAATTACAAGCCAGCACTGTTAAAGAAGTCAAAAAAGAGAGACAAAACCTTAAAACAAGATTTAAGGTACTTAATAAACAAAGATGAGAAAAATAATCTCTGAATTATAGAAATTCCAGAAGGGGAAGAAAACGAAAAAGAGGAAGAACAAGTAGTGAGAGAGATAACAGACAACTTCCCTCCCTTGGGAAAGAGGTTTCTCTACCAATCCAAGGGGCAAAAAGAGTGACTTGATTGAACAAAACAACACCAAGACATTTAGTAATCCAAATGGCAAAAAAAAAAAAAAAACAGAGAGATATTGACTCTGTAAAGAAGTAAAGAAGAAAAAGACCCTAAAGTATAAAGGAAACAACATCTGAGTCAAACCAGATCTTCCATTTGAAACAATCCAGACAAGAAAAGAGTGGAATGACATATTCAAACTATTAAATGAAAGAAACTCAACCTAGAGTTGAGTTCACTACCCAGCAAAACTCTCATCTATGTGGGTGGGAGGAAGGGTAAAAAATATTCTCAGACAAAAAAGAACTTCAATATTTGCACTAACCAAACCAAGCCTAAATCCTGAATTGCTATTCAAAGAGCAATTACACAAACTAAAATTTTCTATTGTATTGCACTTTTAAAATTTTAAAATTTTACTATTTTTAATTGTAACAACAACTCTACACAAACTAATGGCATGATAGCCCTTTCTGTCAATAGTTTTCTTAAATGTAAATGGATTAAGCTTTCCACTCAAGAACAAATACAGCTATTTAGATTGAACAGGTATCCAATCAAGTATTCTTTACAGATGGCTATAATAATATTCTAGGCTTTTTTTTTGGGGGGGGGGGACCACACCCGGTAACGCTCAGGAGTTACTCCTGGCTATGTGCTCAGAAGTTGCTCCTGGCTTGGGGGACCATATGGGACATGGGGGATCGAACCTCGGTCCGTCCAAGGCTAGCGCAGGCAAGGCAGGCACCTTACCTTCAGCGCCACCGCCCGGCCCCTATTCTAGGCTTTTATCCACAGAAATTGGTACAGAATGCTTTAGGAAGCCATGGACTCTCACTACAGTGCTTGCTATACGTAGCTTTGATGTCTTAATTTCACTATATCTATAATGTCTTTGACCTTTTTGTCCAAGTGGTATTTAGAGATATAGGTTGGTCACCCCAGTTCTACATTGCAATGCTATACAATATTAGACTCAGAAGACAGGGCTCATTATGATAATGTCAAGAAAAAATTCTAATCTACTCATTTTCTCCTTAATTATGCCTGCTAATATAATCTACTGTTTATGTCCACAGATAGCAACTGCATGCCATGAACTCCTGTTATAGACTCATTCACTGAATATGTTATTGTCATCTGTTTTCAATTGTAGGTAATTTGCCATTATACCAATATGCTCATGATTTTCGATTACTTTTAGGAAAGGAAACTGGATACTCAAGACCCACTAGATCAGGGGTCTCAAACTCAATTTACCTGGGGGCCGCAGGAGGCAAAGTCGGGGTGAGGCAGGGCCGCATAAGGGATTTCACCAAAAAAGTTTTAATTATTTCTTCTGAACATGAAAAGAACATTGAGTGAAGATCATGAACAGTTCTTCTGAACATGTCATCTTTTGCCTATTCCTTGCTGCCAGAGACTTGACTGCAAATCTCACAAATCTGAACCAAATTTGGCTTTAGAGAGGAAGCAGTTGAGAACCTCTGTATGGCTTGAAGATGATCATCATCTAGAACTGTACTTTGACTTATTGAAGTTCAATGTGGAGAATAACTTTTCACAGAAATATGTGCTCCCAAAAAGGCACATGGTGCATTTGAACATTTGGGAAAGCTCAGGGAAGCTGGAGGGCAATTCTCTCAAAAATTGCCCATGCATGTCTGCTTTTCCACTAATCTCCCTGAACTTGGCTTTGAGATCAGATTTACTTTGCAAGTCAATGAGCTGCATTTGAAGCACAGGAGAGGCATCTTGCACATCAAAGGAAAAGGGGTCCACACAAATTTGGAAAGTGGCTCTGTGCTTTTTGAAGTCTGCAAATCAAATTTTTTCTCAAGCTTAAAAATAGCATCAACATATTTCTCACCACTGAATGGTATGCCTGCATCCACAAGTTCCTTGCATGCTGGGAAATGGCAACGGTTTGTCTGAGAGAGCTGGGGTTTTCATAACACAAGTTTTGTGGAGAATACTCTCACGTTGTCGTAGGCAGCACTGATAAGCTGCCCTGGGCCTTGTAACATCTTGTTTAGTACATTCAGATTATGTGTGATGTCAACAAGAAAAGCTAAGTCCATGAGCCATTTGTGATCACTCAACTCAGAAACAGCATTCTCATCCTTCTCCATGAAGGCTTTCACTTCTTCTCTCAACTCATAAAACCTTTTTAGGACATTTCCCCTGCTGAGCCAATGTACCTTGGTGAAATAGAGCACGTCTGCATATTCTAACTCCATTTCCTCTAAAAAAAGCACAGAACCTCCTGTGCTTTAAGCCCCTGGAACTGATTTGGTTGATGCATTTCACGACAACAGACATCACATTGTCACATGGCAGGCATTTACTGCAAAGGGCCTGCTGATGGATAATGCAGTGAAGAGCAATGGCCTTCTCTACACCCTCCTCTTCAAATTTTTTTTGAACAATTGCCACCAGTCCATTTTTCCTCCCTGTCATCGATGGCACTCCATCAGTTATTATTCCAACAAACCTCTTCCATGGCAAACCTGCATTCTCAATGGCATCACATAGATGCTAAAATATCTCATTAGGGGTGGTCTGGCCATGCATTGGAATTATTGTGAGCAGCTCCTCTGTCAATTCAAAGTTGCAATCAATACCACGGACATAAATTGTGAGCTGTGCAGTGTCTGTTATATCTGTGCCCTCGTCAAGAGCAACTGAGCATGCATCAAAACATTTGGCTTTCTCACACAGTTGATGATAAATGTCACTTCACATGTCAGAAATGCACTCTGCCACAGTGTTGGCAGAAAGGCTGATTTTGCTAACCTGACCTTTTTTTTCGGACAGGTAATACTAGCAGCCTAGAACATGCTTTTTTTTTTTTTTAACAAACTCTCCTTCTGTGAATGGTTTCCCTGCCTTAGCAATCATCTCACTAACCATGTAACTAGCTTTGACTGATGCAACATTTTCATTGGTTGCTTTCTTAGAGTACAAGGGTGGGGTGGGATGGAGGGAGATTTGGGACATTGGTGGTGGGAATGTTGCACTGGTGAAGGGGGTGTTCTTTACATGACTGAAACCGAATCACAATCATATATGTTTAAATAAAGAAAAAAGTTATAAAAAATCATTAAATTTCTGATTAATAACTTGTATCAAAATTTAAAAAAGAAATCTTGTTGCCTCATTAGACATGCTTTAAGACTGGCAACCTGCTTGGCTCTCTCATTTCCTTGATATTTTGCACATTTCTCAGCATGTTTAGTTGAATAATGGCATTTCAAGTTGTATTCCTTGTGCACTGCAACTTTCTCTGAGCAAATAAGACATGTGGGGATGTCCCTGTGCTCAACAAAGAAATGCTGTGTCTCCCACTTTTCCTGAAATTGTCTGTGCTCATCATCAACCTTTCTCTTCACTGCAGGCTTTGATGAAGTCATGATGAAGGTATGACAAAATCTAATTCTGTAATAAACTCTCCCTTAACCCTCCAATAATGCAAGGGACAGCTGGCAGGAGCAGCTGAAATGACGTCTGTGCTAGGTGCAAAGTATTTGCGATTATTCGCTTACCAAATATTCACAATAAAAAATCGCATTAGTAAAAAAAAATGCAAAAAATCGCAGTAAACATTTGCATACCCTGAATGGAACTGCTCAGGGTATGCGAATGTTTAATGTGATTTTTTACTTACTAATGCGATTTTTATTGTGACTATTCAGTAAGCAAATAATCACGAATACTGCGATATTTGAAGCCTGGCTGCGAGCCCCAAAATGTTGTACAGAGGGCCGCAAACGGCCTGTGGGTCGCAAGTTTGAGACCCCTGCATCCTGCACTATATGATATTTCATGGTGTAAACTCATCTTATAGTGCTCATTACCATATCACTCAGTTTTCTAGATTTGGCAGTTATGATTTTTTGTTTGTTTATTTTTGTTTGTTTTTATTTATTTATTTATTTATTTTGGTTTTTGGGCCACACCCAGCGGTGCTCCTGGATGTCTGCTCAGAAATAGCTCCTGGCAGGCACAGGGACCATATGGGACATGGGAATTCGAACCAACCACCTTAGGTCCTGGATTGGCTGCTTGCAAGGCAAACGCTTCTGTGCTATTTCTCCGGGCCCAGTTATGATTGTTTTTAAGAATGCTCTATACACAATTTGCAGAGCCAGGAGTAACCCCTGAGCATCACCGGGTGTGGCTCCCCCCCAAAATAAAAAGCATGCTTTATATACAATCTAACCCATGAAGCCTTCAGTAAAGTTTACCCTCACCAATCATGATTGCCCCAGAAAATGGAAAACCTTTCTATCTGACTTGCCAGCTTTATATTTTTTAAGTATTCTGTCCCATTTCACCTGGGTCAGCTTTTCAACTGCAACCCATGGATGGATCCTCAGTGTCTGTCTATGTGTGCGCGCAAGAGTGTATGTGTTGGCCACCTCAATGTCTGTCTAATGTTTATCTGTAATATACATAATGTATGTCTATGTTTTTTACTGTCCTTCCCCCTATTACATATAACAATTTCTTTCCCCCTTCATTTACCACCTTACAAATTCTTTTCTAGCCCTTAATTCTCTCACCCTTCCATCTGTTATTTCTCCATTTATCTCTTTTTCTCTCCGTTCTTTTTTTTTTTTTTTTTTTTTTTTGGTTTTTGGGCCACACCCTGTGACGCTCAGGGGTTACTCCTGGCTATGCGCTCAGAAGTTGCTCCTGGCAACATATGGGGACCATATGGGGCGCCGGGGGATCCTAGGCTAGCGCAGGCAAGGCAGGCACCTTACCTCCAGCGCCACCGCCCGGCCCCTTTCTCTCCGTTCTTAACTTCTCAGAAAGTGGAATATTTCCCCCATGCCAGTCAGCTGCCAACAAGCTCCCAAAGTGAAAAAAATAGAGACTTAGCCTAAGAAGAAGCTGCCAGTGCTGCTGGCTGCTGATTTACTCTTGGGGGCTATTTTCTCCCACTTCCCTTCACTGTAGACTGCTGCTTGCTACCAGATTCAGTTTCTGAGAAGCCCCCAGCTCAAGGACATTTTCTGATATGTAATTGCTGGGAGCCATTGTTTTAGACTCCACAAGACCAAATCACAGGCTGAAGTTGTACTTCAGATTTTATCTCCCCCAGACTATTTCAAAAGAGTTAAAAAGGACATGTATATCTCCTTTTAATATTTATCTTTTTTCCTAATAATTTTTATTGTGACAATGTGAATTACAATATTTTCACAGTTATATTTAAAGTACATAGTGACAGTGATATATGGCCACTCCCATCATCATTGTTGTCCTCCCTTCTCCCCTGTTCCTAGCATCCTTTGAATATTTCTTTAGTTCTATTTCCTTAATAGGTATAATCCTTATTGTCTATCTCCTTATGTAGCAGCAATTCCCCCCATTTTGGGAGGTCTATTTAGTAGGGAATTCTAGTAGATTAGTTTGTCCAGTGTTCTGAGTTCATGTTAGAACTAGGTTATTGGGATTGCTTAGCTTGTTATTTTTACCCCCATATACACCAGTAGTACCCTGCGGCATTATTTCTTTTTGCATAGGCACATTAGAAAGGGAGAATCTTACATGTGAAAACAAGTTGTTATCTAATAGAGATAGAAATACATAAATTTTAAAATGCAGTAAGACCTTACACTGAACACATGTCATAGTGACTTGGCTTACGCTTCAGAAAATCAGACACTAACCATTCACCCCTGAATTTTGAATTCCATCTATGGAAACAGCACCAGGAATCAGACTTCTACAAGGCAAGACCCTATTGCTGCCTTGGCATAGACTTACGCCTGGATGGATTCATATGACACTCTGATGACGTGGTAACAGCAACAACCTGCTTTTAGGGCAGGGTTTTCTGCAATGCCCCCTAATGGTGAGAGAAAACCAGAAGTTGTGCCATGTCACCTTTACTTCAACATAAGGTCTATACAGAAACCAGGATGTTTAACTACAGAAACCTGACAGCAACAACTGTGACTGGAGTCTGTCATTGGTCTTATGACAGGATACTTCATGGGTTAGTTTTCCCTGTGTTTTAGACCAAAGATTTTTTTCTTTCTATTTTCCCCATATTTTGCTGTGCCTATGCAAGCAACAACTGCCACATGCACACACACCTTTTTTATTGTACTTTCTATCTCTTATATTTGAAAAAAGAGCTTATTAAACCTTCTGCTATTGTATTAATGACTTCATTGAAGATACAATAATTTTCACAAATATACTTGCTGCTGAACTTTTTCTTTTCTTTTTTCTATTCTTCATTTAATTTTTTTAGTATTTCTTTCTATTTTCTTTCTATTTTTTCAATAACTTTGCTTTCCCTTATCTTGAAACAAATGTATTATGAGCAGTTATGTCAATTATGTGATGCATTTTCTTTAAATAAAATTTTTTTTAATTTACAATAAGACATTACCTCAAGAGCCTAAAAAGTAAAAATGGTAAGGCCTTAAATTAGTTGAGCTTGATTAGATCCCCAACATTGGCACAATATGAATGGCTAACATAACTGTGGTACCAGATTGGCACACATCACAAAGAATGAGAACAAGCAGTGTTGGTGGGGATGTGGAGAGAAAGAAACTCTTATCCACTGCTGGTGGGAATGCTGTCTAGTTCAACCTTTATGAAAAGCAATATGGAGATTCCCTCAAAAACTGGAAATTGAGATCCCATACAATCCAGGTATACCCCTCCTAGAGATACACTCTAGGAACACAAAAATACAACACAAAAATATCTTCCTTACACCTATATTCATTGCAGCACTATTTACTATAGCAAGATTCTGGAAACAACCAAGATGCCCTTCAACAGACAAATGGCTAAAGAAACTCTGGTACATATACACAATAGGGTATTATGCAGCCATCAGGAGAGATGAAGTCATGAAATTTTCCTATACATGGATGTACATGGAATCTATTATGCTGAGTGAAATAAGTCAGAGAGAGAGAGAGAAAGAGAGATGCAGAATGGTCTTACTCATCTATAGGTTTTTAAGAAAAATGAAAGACAGTTTTAACAGTATCTCAGAGACAAGAGAGATGAGGGCTGGTAGGTGCAGCTCAGGACATGAAGCTCATCACATAGAGTGATGAGTGCAGTTGGAGAAATGACTACACTGAAAACTATAACAATGTGAATGAATGAGGGAAGTAGAAAGCCTGTCTCGAGTACAGGTGTGGGGTGGTGGGGAGGAGGGAGATCTGAGAAATTGGTGGTGGGAATGTTGCACTGGTGAAGGGAGGTGTTCTTTACATCACTGTAATCATACAACTATAATATTATTTGTAATCACGGTGTTTAAATAAAGATAATTATAAAAAAAGAAAAAGAAAAAGTAATTGAAACACCACAACAATACAGAAAGAAATATTAAATAAAATATGCAGTGAGCACTACAGCAATAAAGACAAGCACCACACAATAGTCTCGGTCCTGAAATCAAACCATGCCAGAGTGCAAAAAAGGAGAAAAATAAGATAAAATAAAATAAAATTGGAGACATCAACTTCAATATCTACATCAAAATAAGAAATAAAGTCAAAAAAATCAATCAATATATAAATATATAAGTGGGAAAAAAAGAAAAATGAAAGACATTCTTGCAATAATTTTCAGAGACAAAAGAGAGGAGAGCTGGAAGTTACAGCCCACTTCATGAACCTCACCACAAAGAGTGACAGGTTTAGTTAGAAAAATAACTACATTGCAATCTATCCTAACAATGAGAATGTATGAGGGAAATAGAAAGTTTCTCTAGAGTACAGGCGGGGGTGGGGGGGATATTTGAAACATTGGTGGTGGGAATGTTGCACTGGTGATGGGGGGTGTCCTCTTATTTCACTGAAACCCAACCACAATCATGATTGTAACCAAGGTGTTTAAATAAAATATTACTAAAAAAAAGAAACTGTGGTACATATATACAATGGAATATTATGCAGCCGTCAGAAAAGATGAAGTCATAAAATTTTCCTATACATGGATGTACATGAAATTTATTCTGCTGAGTGAAATAAGTCAGAGTGAGAGAGATAAACGCAGAATAGTCTCACTCATCTTTGGGTTTTGAGAAAAATAAAGGATATTTGTGCAATGACTTTCAGAGACAAAATAGAGGAGGACTGGAAGGTCCAGCTCATGACATAAAGCTCACCATAGAGAGTGATGAGTGCAGTCACAGAAATAATTACACTGAAAAACATCATAAGAAAATATGACTGAATGAGGGAATTAGAAAGCCTGTCTAGAATACAGGCCAGTGTGAGGTGGGGAGGAGGAACACTTGGGACAATGGTGATGGAAATGTTGCACTGGTGAAAGGTTTTTTTAATATATAAAATGCTAAACAATAATAAAAAAAGATACATAGAAAAAAAAAAAGAAGTTGGCAAACTATAATCATTGGGCTCCAGGATGAAGTCCATAAAGCTTGTTGAAACATAGTCTTATCCAATATGTATTCTATAGCTGTTATTTTGCTAATGGCAAAAAAAAAAAAGAAATACAGATTTAGTAAAAAAAAAAAAAAAAAAGATTAGATAATACAGATAAAAATGCAGCTAAAGTTATATGGGGACAAATATTTAGATATGTAGCATTATTCAGTCAAGAAAACTTCATTCCTTTTCCAACATGATAGCTCTTCAGGCTTTATGTTAAGTGTATTAAGTCTAAAAGAGAATAAAAATAGTGGATGATATTACTTATCTGTGAAATATATTAATAATACTTATTAGACTTATTAAATACCATGTAAAATGGAGCCACACAGAAGTAAGACTATAAGGGGCCGGAGAGAGAGAGGTAAGGCATTTGCCTTGCAAGCAACGGATCCAGGATCAACAGAGGTTCAAATCCAGGCCTCCCATATGGTCCCCCATGCCTGCCGTGAGTGATTTCTAAGCACAGAGCCAGGAGTAACACCTGAGCACCACTGGTTGTGAATCAAAAATCAAAAAAAAAAAAAAAGAAGTAAGACTATAAAACACTATAATATAAAATATAATACAAAAATAAAATGACTATTAAGATAGAGCATAGTGTCTCATAAGAGTCTTATAAGAAAGAATAGGCCTACATCCCAAAGTAAATCCAGAAGAAAACCAAAGAAGGGAATCCAGATACATACTGAAGGACATATTCTGCTTTATAATTTAAATGATAGATCTCACAGTTGGAACATCTTTACTTAGAATTCACTGAACCAAGTGTCCTGTTTGGGAAAGTAACCAGATTAAAAACACTATCCAAGAATCATTTAATACAGGTTGAGCACATGGAATTTGCCAATATATTTTTCTGTCTCTGTTGTGTGTCAAGAAGAAGTTGAAAATTTTAGCTGTCAGCAGTGATTAAAAGTCATCAGTTTTAGGGATAGACAGACCGCAGAAGAGTTAAGTTGTTCATCTGGTACAAGGTAAACCCCAGTTCCAAACCCAGCATGATATATAGGTCAGAGGCCCACAGGAGTGACCCCGGAGCACAGAGTCAGGAGTAAATCCTGGGCACTGCCTGGTGTGGCCCCAAGACAACAAAATGTCCTGAATTTTATATAGTGGTCCCTAGGAAAGATTTCATAAAATTTATTATTTTACATGTATGATTTTCTTTTGGGGAGATTTTGGGCCACACCCGGTGAAGCTCAGGGGTTATTCTTGGCTCTGTGCTCACAAATTACTCCTGGCAGGCTCCAAGGACTATATGGAATGCCAGGGATTGAACCTGGGTCAGCCAGTGTTAACAGTGTTAACACTCTGGCACTATGCTTTCCTTTTATATTTATATGTGGGGAGCTGAAGCTTAGTAAATCTCTAGCAGATGCCTGAGGCCTAACAGTCTCTAGCAGTCTATATTAATATAATAAACTTTTTTTTCAAAATTGCCAAAAATACAAATATTTGTATTTTCTAATTATTTCTAAATTTTCTATTATACTAATTACTTTAAACTTGAGCTTATAAGGAAATAGTCCCATGGGTCCAAAGATAAAGTACAGTGGGTAGGGAGTTTGCCTTGCATGAGGCAGACCCAGGTTCTATCCAAGCATACCATATAGTCCCCTGAGTACCACTAGGAGTATTACTGAGTACAGAGCCAGAAGAATCCCGAGTATAGCCAAGTAAGCCCCCCCAAATAGAAAATAGTCCCTGTAAAAAATACCATAAAAGCTGTATTTTAGAAACCAGGAAGAAAACAATTAGAATAAAGAAAAATTACCCTAAGCAGAATTTGTACATTTTTTTCTACAAAAGATTTAGCAAGTTAACATGGAGCAAACACATGAGCCAAAGACACCAAAGAAAATCATGTCATGCTGGATGTGTAATTTTGAACAGCATATCCTCCCACACAACAGGAAAAATAGGATTTAGGTTTCTGTTTTGTTTTTGTAAATTTGTTTGGGTTGGGGTTTGGGTTGGGGTTTGGTTTAGAGACCACACCCAACAGAGCTCAGGATTTAATCCTGGCTCTGCACTGAAAGGACACACCTCGTGTGTCGACACACACTTCTGGAGATCTAATCTTGGTTAGCAGCCTGCAAGGCAAACATCCTACCTGCAGTGCTCAGAAAAGTAATTCAGAAGTAAGATGATTATCTAAAAGTTTCTCATTCTAAATTCCATTTTGAAATCCTCCTGGAGTTTTCCCCCCGGGGTGTTAAATTACCTTATTTTACCTAAAACAAATATCATCCCTGTTTGTTTACAACTTGGATTTACCTCAAAACAGATAGTCTTATTTGTAAACATGGGTAGGATTGGCTCAGGATCGCCTGAACTGTCTGTCCTTACTGCCCCACCCATGGGTGGTCTCTGTACTCAATAAAAACAGCAGTTCTGGCAGGCCTCTTGGTAAAGATACGAGATAGAAGACTCCCAGACTATACATGTTTGACCCTCAGCCCAGTTTGGATTATTTCATACACAATCCTAATTCAGACTCATTCATCATGGGTTGGAGATTTTGGGGTGATTTTACACAGGAGCATCTCTGTGAACTAACATAACTAATCAACTGTAGATTAGTTCCCTTAATAAAAAGAAATTTCTCTCTCTTTTTTTTAGATGCAACAGAGCCCTAACAACACTTCTCCCCAGAGTGCAAATATTTTTTATGGAGGGACCATATGAAATTGTTCAGTAAATCACTTTTCCTGGCACACCAATAGGCAACTGCCATATACTCTTCTACGTCATTCGGTTACCAAAAAAGAAGTTCCTACTAGCAGACAACAGGCCCACTTGTTACTTTAGTGATGTTTCCTGTCATACTCTTTGTATGGACTTTCAAAAACACTGTCTCCCCATCATACCAGATACCATACTTGTCATTTAAAAGGCTCTGTGAAGTAAGATCAAAAAAACCATTGCAGAACAAAATTAGTTCTCACTTTCTCTCTCTCTCACTCTCTCTCTAACTCTCACTATCTCAGTCTCTCCCTCTTTCCAGTCATATTAAATTCTACAAAGACAACAGGTGCAAATGAAGAAGGATCTGTGGGTTAAAATAGTGTTGAGAGGGCCCAGAGAGATAGCACAGCGGTGTTTGCCTTGCAAGCAGCCAATCCAGGACCTAAGGTGGTTGGTTCGAATCCCGGTGTCCCATATGGTCCCCCGTGCCTGCCAGGAGCTATTTCTGAGCAGACAGCCAGGAGTAACCCCTGAGCAATGCCGGGTGTGGCCTAAAAACCAAAAAAAATATATAGTGTTGAGGGACTGGAGATATAGCAGAGTGTGCAGGTTGCTGGATTTGCATGGGCTGACCCCAAGTATTGATCCCCAGCATCCCATATGATTCCGGAAGCAAAGCCAATATTACTGAGTGCACAGACGAAGTAATCCCAAGCATCACCAGGTGTGGCCCAAAATCAAAACATAAAAAATTAAAAATAAATTAGTTAAGATTTTTTTATACATTTGCAAGGGCTTTCGCACTGTAGCCTAAGCCTGAACTCAGATTAAGACTTCAGTTCACCTTGGCCAAGCAGAAAAATTTCCTGAGATGCAGTATTTCCACCTGTAAAATGGAGGAGAAAATAAGAGCAAAATTTGGAAGTATACTTATTTGATAGCATTTTTGAGATTATATGAGTAATGAAAAGTCTATTGAAGTATAAGTGATGTGTGTTACATAGTTAAGTATCCGATTCGTGACTGAAAGATACCACTAAAATTGAAGAAGATATAAGATTAAATTTTATATTTCTTTTTAGCATTCTGAGAACTGAGCTAGAATCTCTAAGAAAACTGTAAAAGGTAAGATATAATAAGCTTGCCTATGCTTATTTAAGAAGTTGGTAAAAGTCTATTCCTGTTTTAATGTAGTGATCTAATTAACCTTTTGCCGGTATTAGAATGACCTTGAGTTGATCTTGTGACCTCAATGCTTCAGTTGTTGACTTTAAGCAGACTTTTTTGGAATGGTCAGAAATAGCATCTGATGAAATAGGCAAAAGGTCAACTTCATTTACTTTGTAATAAATAGCAAATATGTTTTGCATTAGCTACTTAGAAATGGGAATAATGTATAAAATTCATTTGTCAATGCAGAAAGGTAAGGCATTTCATAAGGAATTGAAAATAAATCAAAAAATTTCAAAAAGGATCCAACATTGATTTTTGGTCTCATGCCACTTATTTTGTATCAGCAAGTGATTAAATCATTCATTTTTATAAACTAAAGAAATACATTTCCAGCTAACATTAAAATAAAGTAAAGATGAATCTAATTAAACAACATTGATTTATCATCATAAACATTCCTGTCTCAGGCAGAGAAATCACTGAGCTATAGTGAAAGGGAAAAGATAAATGGAGCTTATGAAAATGTCGGAACTGTAGAGTTACATAATTTCTAAAACTATTTTCTTGCTTTATGGACACTGGATACTTCCAAAACCAAATCTCTAGTGGCCGTTTTCATATTACCCACAAACTTTAGGGTAAAAGAATTTAAATAAGCCTATTTTATCAACAAAATCTTGTTGGCAAGATTAGTTCTAAAAAAGAGCAGTAACTAATAATATTCCATGTTTAGCCAAGACCAGTATACACACACACACACACACACACACACACACACACACACACACACACACACACACACACATAACTACATCTGAAATTCTGTATGGTTAACTGAATTCTTAGTGAGTTTTCTTTCTTAAACTATTAGTATAGTGTGTCTCTTTCTTTTCTTGTAATGCTAAGTCTCACTGGCATATACTAAATATAATTACTTTTAATACAGCAGCATGGCGATATTTTTATTTACAGATCCATTAATCAGCCCAATGTCTATTTCTATTTCAAAAATGATGGTATAAAGACATTCAAATATACTGTTAATATATGTGAAGTCAAGGGTATTTGAAATAAAATCAAGTTTGAATGCCTGCCTCTCACATTGTTAAGAAAGATTTGTAGCTCATCTTGTTATTGAAAATATATCCTGCTTCTCCCACTTCTTTGTAATAATTGTTGAGCTATTTAGTCAATATTTAGCTTTTTTGTGCAGTTACCCACATTATACCAAAGTACTTTCTTCCTAGAGTGATCTTGTAGGGCCATCACTTTGACTTACAATCCTCTAAGCTCAAATGTTTACCATTGCAGCAGACTCATTCAGTTATCATTTATATCATTTATCGGTTACAAACTGGTCATTCCAATCCCTCCATGATTATTTTTTTATTGCCTCACAAACCAGGCCCCATTTTTCAAGTGGTGTTTCAGAGCCTAAATCGTTTCTTCTTGCAAAAAAAATCAAGCTATAAATGCCAACTCTTTGTACTGCATTATCATTTGTAATGTCCTAATTATTTTACATAATCAATAACATCAAGTCCCTTTTCTTGGGGACTTTCTGTTTATTTACATTTTATTCTGCGCACATCAGGTTTCCATCAAGAGCAAAACCGATTTTCTTGTCCTGCATCTGCTCTCAAGACAACCTTAATTCACTATAAATCTATTTGTATGCACCACCAAGTTGGACCCAGTTGGTTAGGTGGATATAATCCTGGGGCCAAATATGCTTTACCCTGCAAAGCAAGACTTACCTATAATTCAGAATGCTACCTTGAGTTATCATGGAAGAGGTGTTCTATTATATTGTTATTTTTGCAGAGGTCTCTGTTTATGATGTGATGCATTTGGGCCTAAGCACATTAGCTGCATTATTCATTGGGTACATTTGTCAGAACATGCATGTGTATAAAGAACTAATGATCCATATTAAATTAATGGTGCTATAAAAAAGAAAAATACTCCATACAAGTAGCTATGTCAGAAACTACAGACTTTGATAAACCATAGAAAGGACCTAATCAGATGAAGCATTGGACTGTTCTGTCTCCAAAATTACATTTCTAGAAATGTACTTGTACACAATGTTGGTTTTATTAAAACAAATTAATTCAGTCATTAAGGAATCATAAGGCAAGTGTCTCATAAGTCAGGACCTCCAGTGTAACAAATTGATTAAATGACTGTGTAATAGTCTCTTTAAACAAATCTAGTGTAACAAGTTAATAGATCTGCTCAATTACCATGCTGGGGTGATATGGATGTGGGCGACTCTCTCATTAAAGCTGAGATTGTACTTGTGAGTTTTTCCCCCCTTTCTGCCTATTTTTCTGGGAGGGTTGGGCTGTGTTTTGGATTTGAGGTTTATTTGTAAGCCTCGTGAAATTGATTGCTCTAATAGCAATTAAAAATAAAAAACTAAATTTGATGCTGCTGACTTCTCCAGTGAATCTATCAGCTGTTCTTTCTGATTTCTCTCTCCTATTTCTTTCTCCCTCTCTTGTTCTCTCTCCACCTCCTCTTTCTTTTTCTCTCTTTTTCATTCTCTTTTTCATTCTCTTTTTCATTCTCTTTTTCATTCTCTCTTTTTCATTCTCTTTTTCATTCTCTTTTTCATTCTCTTTTTCATTCTCTCTCTCTCTCTCTCTCTCTCTCTCTCTCTCTCTCTCTCTCTCTCTCTCTCTCTCCTAATAACCTAGAAATACTAAAGGGAAGCTGAGCCCCCAAAATCTTGCCCTTCTCTCTCAGACTTCTGCATGTAAAGTAAAGAAGTCCCTCAGGGATCTCTCTGGTGTTTCCCTTGACTTCACAAAATTTATACCAATCTAACCCTCCAAATGAGATCAGACAAGGTGCGGGGGGGGGGGGAGGGGGAGCTGTTTGAGAGGTTGAGGAAGGTAGTAGGGATCAGAGGACACCAACCTTTCTTCCAAGTTGGATGTCAAAAGAAGCTATTATTTAGCCATGAATTTAGTTCAGTAGAAAGTTTCTGCCTGGGCTTCTACCATGGAAGAAAAAAAAAATGACAGCCAGTCCCAGTAAGAGAAAAAAATAAAGTCCAGACCTACTTGGGTCCAGCTCACCAAACCTGAAGATTCTGAAGAATGAAAAGCATTTCAAAAAAAAAAAAAAGCATTTCAGAAAGTGCACAGGAAGTAGAACTTCCACACTAAGGGGGTAAAGGAAAAGTGGGAAAAGGAAGGAAGAAGAGAGAGGAAGTGAAGGAAGGAGAGGAGGGGGCTGAAAGACAGCGCAGAGGTAGGGCATTTGCCTTCCACAGGGCCAACCCGGGGATGGACCCTCGTTTGTTTCATTCTCAGCATCCCACATGGTCCCCCAGCCTGTCAGGAGCGATTTCTGAGCCGAGAGCCAGGAGTAACCCCTGAGAGCTGCTGCCAGATGTGGCCCCAAAACATGAATAAATAAATAAATAAATATTTAGAAAAGGGAAGGAAGAGGGGAAAGGGTAGGCAGAGGGAGTGTGAAAAAGGAGAAATACAGAGAGGAAAGAGATTTCTACCATAAACCCTGGTAAAGTTGAGCTTCTCGGCCCTTAAAGAAGCCAGTAAGAAGGAGCTCTGGAAGCTTCTCTTCGAAATGTGAAAGTGCAGAGCGTGGGCTGCTTGTGAGGCTAGGTCAGGCTGGAGTAAACTGGAGGTTTCCTTCTCTTTTCGGAGGTCCCTAAGCCCGTGACACCCTCTCGCCAAACGCCTCAAAGGAAAAATCTATTACCCCGTTGCTATTTTGTTAAGTGTTTGGGCCGGCGAGATGACCCTGCCACTTTATCTGTTGATTTTTATTTTCTGAGTGCATGTTGCCCATATGTTACTCTAATAGTTGCTATAATTCTTGAGCAATGGGGCTCGTATTTTACGGGGCTGAATTAAAAAGAATGCACTTTAATAAAAAACCTGAGCAATACACTAATGGCCTGACATTGATGTATTTGCATAGAAATGAATTATACTGGCCCGCTTGACACGACTTTTAATAAATGATGGAGGAGGTTATTATAAGGATGCACTTTGGTGTGTGTTAACAGGTTATTTTAGTGCGTCCCTGGTCCAAAACGGAGCAATACAGTCCCGCACAGAGTTTGCAGAGTACTTTTTTTTGGTCTTGTATCTAGTGACATTTATTGGTACCGTTCCATCCTCACGTCACTGTCTCCAACTGCGTTTTAGTCACTATTAGGAACGTTAGCTGGGAACGTCTGGGGGGATATAAAAAAAGAAAAATGAGGCCGCCCACTCCCCCATCTACCCTCACCCCGACGAGCCATCAAGGTGGCCTGTAATGAGCCTTTGATACCCAGAGCCCCCCATTCGGCAGGCTGTCTCGGTGAGCGGTGCCTGCGCTCTGCAGGACCCGGGACGGGACGAAACGGGGCTCCTCGAGGGAGCTGCACCCCGAAACGCCAAGCAGAGACGAGAAGAAAGTCATAGGAGCCATTCTCCGCGCGTCATTCTCTCCACCCGAGTATAGGGTCGCGCGGTGCCAAGACCCCTTTGAACAACAAAGTCCAAGAGCACAGACATTCCCTCTCAAATCCGGGCAGGAGCCAGAGTCCCCTTGGGGTTTTATTCCCTACGGGAAGCCTGGAGGTCCTCGTCACTACTAGAATGTCCCCTGGAACATCTGCAGCGCCCCGGCTTCTCGGCCCCGCCGCTGTCCCTTTGCGCCCTGCCACCGCCCTTGGGGACAAAGGCGCGCGCCTAGCTGGAGACCAAGGTGGAAAGCGCCCTCACACACCCACTACGGGTCCGGGTGCAGAACGGATCAAAGGTGCAGGGGGTCTGGATGGGACTGAGCGGAGATGGGGGGCCCGACCACGCACCCGGCTTTAGCCACCCGGCTCCTCGCCCAAGCGCGTGCGTCCCCGTCCCCGCAGCGCGAACAGATGTTTTCCTCCCGCGCGGCGATTTGTAACCGATGTTGGAGAACAGCTGGCGGAGGGCGCTGGCCACCTGCATCTGTTCTAGAACATACCTGGAGGGACTTGCGGGGTGGGGACAGAGGTAGGGATTTGGGGGGGCTGAGCGGGGGGGCCAGGGAAACAGCCCTGGAGCGCGCCTGCTTCTCTACACAAGGGGAGGCACCCGTGTTAGCGGCGTGTGTGTTCCCGGTGCGGCGAAGCTCTGGGGGGCATTAAGGGTTTCCTCCTCCTTACAAAGCTACGGAGAGATGAGGAAAATAACTTGCCAGGCACCAAAGCCAGCGCAGGGTGGACTGGTGGCGGGAGGAGTGAGGGACTGAGGGGTCCACCCTGGTTGAAGAAATGAAAAGGTAGAGCCCCGCTCCAGAGCCAGTCCTTCCCAAATTAAGACCAAACTCACTACCTTTGATACTATGACTGCAATATCGGGAGTCAATAGTGACGAGAGCCAGGAGAGCCAATCCAGGGTAGGAAGTTTGCACACAAATAGTGGAGCAGTGCATTTAGGGTAGAGAAGGGACCACTATGGCAATGAGAGTTGAAAACGATCACTCGGAACAAGATCTGGGTGTTTAAAAAAAAATGGAAATAACAGAAGTCAGAAGTGCAAACTACTGCCTACAAGGAGAGACAGACAGACAGACAGACAGACAGACAGACAGACAGAGACAGACAGAGAGAGACAGAGAGAGGCAGAGAGACAGAGAGAGACAGAGGGGAGAGAGAGAGAGAGAGAGAGAGAGAGAGAGAGAGAGAGAGAGAGAGAGAGAGAGAGAGAGAGAGAGAGAGAGAGAGAGAGAGAGAGAGAGACTTAAAATGCCCCAGACGCAGGCAGAAGAGAAAGGGTGAAGGAAACTGGGGATATTGGTGGTGGGAAATGTTCCTGAGGGAAGGGTGTTGTACATTATAAGACTAAAACTCAATTATGAATAACTTTATAACAACGGTGTTTAAATAAAAGAGAAATTTCCTAAAACAAATTGAAATAGATGAGACTCCTGTCAGGCCCCTTCCAGTCTGCTTGGGGCACCCAGCAGGAGGTGTCGGGCCTGGGGTACTGACTGCCTGGGGGTGCAGAGCTGCTGTTGCCGGGGGTGGGGTGGGGTAGGGTGAGGAGGAGAACCTGGCTACCTTGGCTGGCAGACAGACTCGGGGTACCAGAGACTGCCTGCAAGCAGGAAACGGGCTAGAACTCCGGAAGAGGTGAGGAATGAAAAGGTTAGGAACAGAGTTTGTCCTGCCCTAACTCTCAGGTTTCACTTCTCTGAGAAAACTCAAGTACTTAGGGCCTGAGATCAGACCAACGAGGTTGGGAATGGAGATGTACAGCTCCTGCACTGTACCCCAGAGAAAAATGTTCCACGGGGTTCCTTGAAAAGAAATCCTAACTAGCCATGTTGCAACGAATGCAGCTCACTGGTTGCAGCTCAGCATGTGCCCAGAAATTGGGACTGAGTTCCTGGGTTCCACTCAGCACAAAATAACAAACTTCAGGTAGTGTATCCTGGATCCTGTATTCCAGATTTCCTTCTGCTATAACTCCATAAGGAATTTGCCAAAAGGTAGGAAGAGGAGGCAAAGGAAAACAAGTGCCCGACTCTTTGAAAGGCAAATGTCTTGGACCTGACCTTTCCCCAGCCAGTCCCAAGCAGTCACTGAGGAGTTGAAAACACCCTCCCCCCCCCCCCCCCGTGAGCAAGCTCTGAGCTCACCCTAGTCAATCAGAGGATCTAAAGGAAAAGGGAGGATGGGGATGGGGGGGGCATAGGGATCACACAAGTAGGTGACCTCTGGTGCACTTTTCAGTGCAAGGAGGACCCCGGCAGAAAGATGGGGATCAGTTTGCAATTAGCGCTTCTGAGGGTGGGAGTCTTGTTTAAGAGTCCACTAGGGCGCTGAGTTCCAAGCCCTCAACAAGCAAACTCATCCCCTGGGCAGCTGCATTAGGAATACATTAACCTCCCCTAAAGACTTGTTTCCCTCCCCACTCCCTTTACAGCATTGGGCACATTGATAGACAATTTGAGGTATCACCCTGTTCAAATTGAACAAAGGAGAGTTAAGCATTCTTGGGTCAATATAGGTAGAGAATGTACTCCTTTGGAAGCATAAGAAGCAAGGTAAGCAGGGTAGTAGTTGGTTTGGGTTAGCTTGGGGTTTTTGGACTTTTGGGGTTTTCTAACTTGTTTTTCCATGTAACCAAGAGGGATTGTGATTCAATGGTGCTCAGAGCATATTCCAGACCTTTCCTTTTAGAAACCTAGGGTCTGGGGGAGTTTTTCTACCCTCTACAGCCCAGTTCTCTCTCTACCAGCATTCTGACAAACCCTGCTTCTTAAAAGCAAGCCTCCAGAGTACCATTCTCAGGTGAGAGATGTCTTCTGGGGGGAAAAAAAAAAGAGGAAGGCAAGCCTCCTAGGCCAGCTAGGAGTCAGTACAAATAACAGATTTATAACTGCAAGATCTTATTACTAACCTAAAGAATTCTGGGCCAGCGAGGTGGCACTAGAGGTAAGGTGTCTGCCTTGCAAGCGCTAGCCAAGGAAAGATTGCGACCACGGTTAGATCCCCCGGTGTCCCATATGGTCCCCCCAAGCCAGGGGCAATTTCTGAGCTCTTAGCCAAGAGTAACCCCTGAGCATCAAATGGGTATGGCCCGAAAAACCAAAAAAAAAAAAAAAAAAAAAAAGAATTCTGTGAATCTGGGTGAACGCAACTGCACACTCCAGGATTCTGCTAAGGGACTAATGGAGAAAACTGTGAGGTAAACTAGCACCTCTGTCAAGTACTGAAAAGTTGAGGGAGAAAACAGTTCCAAGAGGGTGACACTTTGCAGAAGAGATAGAGATTTAGGGAGGATGTGAAGAAAATGCTAATTTGAATGTTTGGTTGAAGAAACCTTCTGGTCTAAACTTTATCTTTCCAGCAGCCTCCTTGGTCCCTAGATTTGTTCCTAGGTGTGGGGGTAGAGAGTAGGTGGGAGAAGAAACCAATAGCTCCTAAATACTCTATTTTATGAAAAAAGAAAACAGTACAATTTTTTTTTTATTGGAAGGGGCATACTCACAAGGTGTTCCAGGCTTTACTCCTGGCTCTGTACTCATGGGTACAGATGGATACAGTGCCAGGGTTGGTCACATGCCAGGCAAGTACCTGATCCCTTGTGCTATGTCCTCAGCCCCAGAGAGCAGTTTAATTGTAACCCAGGCCACTATGCCTGTAAAGTAAAGAAGAACTCCAGCAAAATACACACACATGCATGCACTCACACACACACACATATACACACACACACATATACACACACACACGCGCACACACACACACACACACACACACACACACACACACACACCCCTTCCACCACCAACACCACCAGGAGCTACAGGTTTCTCAGACATGATAGCATCCAGGAATCAGCTCACACCAAAGGTCTCAGAAGATGTGAAAGTTTCTACCCAGGGCCTGACCTTCAGGGATCATGACAAAGCGGATGACCAGAAAAATGCTTCCAAGTCTTTAGAGAAAAGCTGTAACAAAATAAATTAAACCATGGCAGAGTTTTGTTGTGTTGGTTTGGTGCATTCCAAACTCTTGTCCCAAAGAGAACATTGTTGGCAATCTAATTCAATGGTCCTCAAACTATGGACCGTTGACCACATATTGTATTTATTCCCATTTTGTTTCTTCAATTCTAAATAAGATATATGCAGTGTGCATAGAAATTTGTTCATAATTTTTGTTTTTACTATAATCTGGCCCTCCAACTGTCTGAAGGCCAGTGAACTGGCCCCCTGTTTAAAAAGTTTGAGGACCCCATATTGAGGTCCCAATATTGAGGACCCAATATTATTGGATTATATATAGAAAATATTATATATAGAACATAACTGGATATTAAGCATGATGTGTTGGAGTATAGTTTTTTAATTGGGAGTACATCTCTGGAACTACTCCCAGCTTAATTCTTAGAAATCACTCCTAATAAGGCTAAGGGAAGCACGACCTGTCAGAGATCAAACCAGGGTTCCTTCAGTCAGATCATTGAGCCATCTTTCTGGCCCCAGTAATCAGTGTTTGTAAGTAGCTAACAAGTTTTTCTCTTATTGCTCAATGAGTATTTATTGCCTTTTGCCCTGAAGAGTGACATACTTTATCTAGAAATGATAATTGGGCTGAAGATTTCATTTTAAGATCACAATATTATAAGTTGGCAACTGCCTTTTTTATTGCCATTTGTCAGAAATTTTCTCATATAATTGAAGCTAAAAGAGACCTGTAATAGATTGGAGATTTATATGCCTTCTAACTAAGAAAAAAGGTTCTTTTCTTTATTTTATTTTTTATTTTATTTGTTTCTGTTTTTGTTTGGGGGCCATACCCAGTGATGCTCAGGGATTACTCTACACCTAGAAGTCACTCCTGCCAGTGTTTCTGCCAGTGCTCAGGTATTTGGTTATTCCAGGTTTTGAATCCAGGTCAATTGTATATAACACTTACCTGGTAGGTTATCTCTCACAACAAGCAGTCTTCAGGGTTGTTTTAAAGACGTACAGTTTTCTTTAAAACCTTCAATAGAGATTACAGTGGATAATTTTTGTTGGATAATTTGTTTCCTTGCATGCAACAAACCCAAGTTTTGTCCTGGGGCATTTTATAAGGTGCCCTGAGATATCACCCAAAATGATTCCTAAGTGCAGAGTCAAGAGTAAGCCCTGACTTACTCAGCCCAACCCACTCCCCAAATAATTAAATGACTTAAAGCATAAAAACTAAAATTCTCCCAGAGTTGCTGTAGGTCAGAAATTCTGCAAAGTGAAATAAGGGACTTCAGAGACTCTTGTGAAGATTATAGTCAAGACTTTTTCTAAGGCTACCTACCATCCTATGATTGTTGGATTGGCAGATCTATTTACCAAAACTCAAATCAGAATTAATTGTTAGTAAAGGCCTTATGTCTTCATCCAATGGACCTACTCATAGAACTGCATGAGTGTCTTTACAACTTGCTAGCTACAGATCCAAGAAAGCAAAGGAAACACCTCACTTCTCTTACCAAATCACATACCATCACTTTTTTCTTTTCTTTTTTTTTTCATCACTTTTTTTCTCAATCATCAAATCATTAAGCACAGCCACATTCAAGAAGAACACTCCACAGGAGCTTTGAAAATATATTTAAAAAAATAGCACAGAAAATTAGGCCTTCAACTTCACATAAAATAAAGTATGCCTTGTTCTTCCTTTTCTTTGCACTTTCACTTTTTGTTAGCCTTCACTTGAATAGTTAGCCTGAATGATACTGCAGGTCCAAGGTAGTAGCAGTACAAGAGACAAGGCCTTTGAGGACAATAATAACAACAACAAAGATTTCCAACTGCCTGTGTCCAGCACTATCCTCAGAACATCATCTACATTAATTCACTTCATTCTCCAACAACCTTCTGACTTGTGTACAATTATCATCTTCATTCTATAGTTGTTGTTGTTTTTTTTTTAAAAAAGGTACAGGTAAGAAAAATCGTTTGACCAAAATCACCAATGAAAAAAATAAAACTTTTGACCTTGACATAATAAACTGCCTCGATTGTCCTGTCTTCACCATTCTCAGACCTCCTGGTTGTGGTAACAATGAAATACTTCTCAGACCCTGCTGATTCACATGATATTATTTGAACTGGAAAGAAAATTAGACTAATCCTTACAAAAACTGAAGAGATGACAGAAGAAACCCCTGAGTTGTGTTAAAAGGGGGAGGGGCATACAAAGTGTTTTCAAGATAAAGTCTTAAGCAAAGGACCAAAGGACCAAAGCTGCCAGAAATGTAGAGGAAAAGCAGCAACTATGAACCTAAATAGAAGTTACAATTGATGTCTTTGTTTTTTATTTAAGGATCACTCTTGTGATACATGGGAAACCCTAACAGGGGTCCTCAAACTTTTTTAAACAGGGGGCCAGTTCACTGTCCTTCAGACTGTTGGAGGGCCAGATTATAGTAAAAACAAAAATTATGAACAAATTTCTAGGCACACTGCATATATCTTATTTAGAAGTAAAGAAACAAAATGGGAATAAATACAATATGTGGCCCATGGGCCATAGTTTGAGGACCATTGCAAGCAGTACTAAGAATCAAACTAGGATTGACTATGTTCAAGACAAGCACCTTTGTTCATAGCAAGCACCTTAGCCCCTGCACTGTCTTTCCAGTCCTCAATTCTTTTGTTTGAAGGTTAATAGATTATTTTATAATAAAGTCTACTTCTTTTGTTTTGTTTTTAGATGATATTTTGACAGTGCTACTTCTGGCTCTGTACTCAGTATCAACTCCTATTATTCTATGGGGTTATGGGGATTTAACCAGAGTCAGCCATATGCAAATACCCTACCTACTATACTCTTGTTCTAGCCTACACTTTTTTTTAATCAACCAAGCCTAATTGGGATTCGTACAAGCAAATTTGTCCCAAGCAACTTCCTGATGCATGGGGCCAGAATGATAGCACAGCGAATAGGGCATTTGCCTTGCACACAGCTGACCTAGGTTCCATCCTCAGCATCTCATGTAGTCCCCTGCATGTGCCAGGAGAAATTTCTGAGTGCAGAGCCAGGAGTAATCCCTGACTGCTGCTGGGTGTGACCCAAAACCACACACACAAACACACACACAAGCTTCCTGATAACTGTTGGATTTTGTTAATTTTTATACTTCCCCCAAATAAAACTTCATTATTATTTTTCTTTGTTTGGGGGGCACATCTGGCAATGTTCAGGGGGTAACTCCTGGCTCTACATTTAGTAATGAATTCTGGTGGTGCTTGGTGACCCATATGAGATGCCAGAGATCAAACCTGGTTCAGACATATGCAAGGCAAGCTCATTACCCACTGTACTATCTCTCCAGCCCCCTAAACTATATTATTGAGGCAGCCAGTTTTCCTCTTCTATTTGACATATCTGTTAAACATGTATATAGGTTATCATCACCTTAGTGTTGCTTTGTCTTTGCCAAAGTAGAGGGTTCTTCTATAAAAAAATTAATATCCACCTATTTAATTGTGTAGCAAATATTCTTCGTAGAATGATGTGGAATCCATTTTTGTACTTCAATTTAATATTTTGTACTATCCAAACTAGCTCTTATTATTCAATATGTGAGTTAACATATACATTAATTTAGGGGGCTTTATATTTAGTCATATGTATAAACAGAAGCACTCGTGAAGTATTATAGTTTGGAATTCTGAGCAGGCTCTGTTAAGTATTACACATCACAGTTTCTACTTTGATATTTTACTTCTGTAAAAGTCTTTCTGTGTGGTATTCAAAGGAAAAGTCAGGTCAGAAAATAACTGACATCTAAACATATCTTTAGAGTAACTGGGTCAAAGAGAAAGACTGAAAAATAAAGGTACTTGGGTAAACATTCAAATCTGTGAAGCAACAAAAGCTAATCTATGAAATGCTAAAAGCCAAGTGTTCAGAAAAATAATCCCTTTTATATCATCTATCACAGTCTTTCTGAACTCCCTCCTCAAGATTTACAGCAAAGTGTGTCTGGTTATACTGTTAATTCAGAGCTTTTTTATAAATAAAAAAGAGGAAGAGCTAAATAAGGGGGTTAGGGAGATGGCTCAGTACACAAGAGCACAATGCTTTGCAATGTCCAGACCTGAATTTAAACACCAGAACCTCCAAACATCCTCGGTGTATCTCTGGAAGCTGAGTGTGGCCCTCCAGGCTCTTCAAGCACTGCTAGATTGATTACCTAGGATGTTTCCAGGCATCAAAGGCCCAGAGCAGCTCAGACATAGACAAAGGCTTCAGCACTGAATGCTCCCAGCATCACTGGGAGTGACTCTGGACAGAGCATTGCTTCTGAGAGAACTAAATAGAGATGGAGAAATAGTATAGAGGTTAAAGTGTTTACTCACATTGTATCCCCAGTACCACATAGAGACCCCTCAAGCACCACCAGGGGTCACTTCTGAGCAGAAAACAGTCCCTGAGCATTGTTGGGTGTGTGTGGCCCAAGTTCCCTCGCCCCAGCCCACCCACACCACTCACATATACACATACACCAAATAGTACTAAATTACAAAGAATGTATTTAAACATGAAGCTTTCATTCTAAATGCTTCAGAGCACCATACACACTTTCCTATTAAGAAAAGAGTAAATATGGAGGAATTGGTTGTTTTTCAAAATGTGCTGAGGAGACAGGAGAACATTTTTGCAAATATCTATATGCAACAATGCCGGGGGAAATTTAGAGCATTATAAACCATTCAAATGAGCTTGAACTATAATTTCTAGATGAAATTTAGAAAGTATATCTTTTGTTATTACATGGTACTACTGTCAATGAACAGTAAAAGGGTCGCTTTATGCTATTCAGCACTAGGAGGTCTCTTGTTGAATAATAATTTCACCTCTACTATATGTGAGTGTCTGTGGAGAGAGAGAGAGAGAGAGAGAGAGAGAGAGAGAGAGAGAGAGAGAGAGAGAGAGAGACCTAGTATTGTTGACCAGCTTAAAGGACATAATCAGTGTGGAGTTACACAAGTTGACTGGTCATTATAATAAGTGCTCAATTGGCCCTTATTAACAGACTATGAAAGGTTTCAAATTAGACTCGGGTTACTGAGTATATTTCTTAAAGCAACTAGCCTTTGGTCCAAACTGCCTCTACTCATAGTCTAAGAAAATACACATCTTTCCAGAGAAGAATGAGTGATATCACCCTCTCCCACTCTTTTCCTTCCTCTCTCAAGTAAAGAAAGGAAGGAGATTAACATGTTCTCAGGCTTGGAAAGTGACTCAGTATAATGACAGATTCTGGGAAAGAAGGTGCCAAGCCTTCAGTTACAGAATCTTCTAAATGTGAACCAAAGAGGAGGTTAATCACTAATTAAGGGAACTGAGCTTGGACTTGGGGTCTGGAAAGCTAACTGAGCAAAAGCTGTGAATTGTGACAGCTGGTGGAAAATCTGAGAGATTCCAGCAAGGACTTTTTCCTTCTGGGTCTTTTCCTTCTACCATTTCTCCCACCAGCCACTTCTCTCTTTTTAGATAAGAAACATACATGCCTCCCCACCCCCAAGTGAAAAAAGCAATCACCACCTACACACATATACACACACACACTAACATTTCTCCTATTATTTTCTATGTTGGCATTTCACTGGCTGCCTTTTTAAAATCAGTGGTCATTAGAGAGGATGGGTGACCTAATAGGGTACAAAGCCTCTGGCGGTATAAGATACAGCATGGACAATAGAGTACCACACTGCACTGCATATCTGAAAATAGCTAATAATTTCATTACAGGAAATAAAAATTGTGAGATTGTGGATGATGAGCTAAACTTATGGGGATAATCATTTCACAATACACACATATATCAAATGATGATTTTAATTTAATTTGCTGCCACTTCTCTTTAATTCATGATCCTTTAGCATTAACCACTGGTTGGCAACCTTAATCAGATACTTATATTTGATTAAACGTATACAAACTTGGAGCTGAGGCAAAACAAAAAGAATAAGACCAGATTCTTACTCTCCCTTGCTTAAGCTGGAGTTTCCTCAGCTTCCCCATGATGAAAAATGTCTTCATTGCACATCCATATGTGAAATTAATCCTAACCTATAAGGAGAAATGATGCCCAAGCCAGGCATCTCCCACTCTCTTTATCTTCTCTCCAAATTTTATGGAGTCAGTTGCAACTACTGGCCAGCTGGAACTGTGGATAGAAGTAAATTAACTGGAAACCTCAACTGAGCACTTCAGACAACGGAAAAAAAGGTGAAGAAAGCTGGCCCTGGAAACTCTTGCTGCTGCCCCAACAGCCCATTCAGTGATGGAAGGTACAGAACTGTCAACCTCTTTGTAGAAGGAACAAGCTGGGAAGGAGTCAGATCAACTCTCACATTTGGGGGGTTCTCTAAAAGATGAACAACTGAGAGGGAGGCCTTTCTAAATAATTTAGGAAAGGTACCTCCCTACTTTTCTAACAAATATTATCATTCTACCCACTTCATTTAGGATTGGGGGAACATAACTGGCTGTACTCAAATTGGCTTATTCCTGATCTGTGCTTAGGGACCACTCCTGGTAGTGCTTGGGGATATACTCCCTCAGCCACTTGAAAGCAAAGTTCTTTACTGACTGTACTATCTCAAAAGCCCCTACTAATATTTATTGTAGTTCTTATGTCCTCCAGAACTAGCATTTCTAATTATTTGTCCAGTTTTGTTTCTTAGAAAGAAGAACTGAAAAACTGAATTTTCAAATCAAATTAGGTAAAGGTAAAAAAATAATTCAATTGACTATAAGTTTCACTTGTTGCTTATAGACAATGACTTTAAAGATAAAAGACTTAAAATACCTCTGCAGATTCTTTGTTAAAAAAGAGATAGAGAGACCAAGACCAAGAAAAGAGAGGGAGAAGAAAGAAAAAGGGACAAGAAAAGGGGGGAAGGCAGAAAAAAAGAGGAAAGAAGAAAGAAGAGCTGAAAGATGTTTGTGTTAGGATTTAAATTACACCTCAGTGTATCTATGAACATAAATATCCAGAAGCCTGAAACTTATTGTGAACTTCACAAACTACACAAATAAAAAGGGCAAGTTCATATTATTTCTTTTCATTAAACCAGGCCATCAGGACTGTATTCTACAATGATTCTATTCTTCTGGGGATTTCGATTCCAATTTTTGTACTGGTTTGCTTTGTTTTTTTCCAACACTCTTCTTTACCCAACACTAGTCTAAGAATCTACTAAATTCTATTGATTTTTTGCTCTTTTAACACAAGCTCATTAACCTGAAATACTAAAGGGATAGCTGTATTTCACTGAGCCTATAACCTAGTGTCTGGAAACAAAAAAGATCCGAAAGCAGTGAAAGAGTCCTCTCCCAGAGACTGCAACATTTTTTTGTAAATTCGATGGAAGAGGTTAGAACATGGTTCCCTTGAGTCTGAAGTTTTTCTCATCAGTTAATAGTAGCTTTCTAGCTATTCACACTTCTTTCCTATGGCATTTAACAAACTCAGAATTCTTGTCTTGCTACCAACTTTTGTATTCTTAGAAGCTGAGAGTTGGCGGAGAGGCCCAGGGTTGTAAGGACAGCATCCAACAGGAGTGCTCTGCTTCTGGAAAGTTGGCCCCAGGCTCCTGGAAGATCACTTCCCGGATATAAGGAAAGGAAATCTTCCCCAGATACCTAGGGGATTTCCTCATGGAGAAAATGGCTCCTTAAGTGAAAAATATGACAACACATATTTCAAACATACCTCAGATGCAGCTGTCCAGACAAAACTCTTATGAAACCCACAGTTGTTTTTGTTTTTGCTTTTGTTGTTTAAATCTTCCCAAATCAGGAACATTGAAAGCTATTGCCCCACTCTTGAGGGACAGAGGATGAAGGAAAAGTAATTTCACCTTTCAATATATATATATATATATATATATATATATATTGATATATATATATAACTGTATGTGTGTGTATATATATATATCATTTTTGTGGTTTTTTTTTCTTTTATCTGAGGTCTCTGCTTTAATCTGACCTGTACTCTTTTCATTCAAGGCAACAGACATCTTCCAACTGTTTTTTAATTTGATTTATCCTTCGAAACAGAAAGTGCATTACATGTAACTGGTCTTGCAAAGGAGTTTGCTTCTCTTTACAAACCGAATTCCTTATATAAATTAAAAAGGTTAAAGAAGCTAATAGATCACCGTTATTCGCTTTAAAAAAAGAAAAGAAATACCATTTACATTGTCTATAGTATTCTTATGATACAAAAAAAAAAAAAAAAACACTTCAAATTCAATTACATCAACTGAGTTTTAAGATTTCTGATCCGGAGCAGTTGTAACAATTCCCACCATCTACTTCAACACGCAGGGTTTTTGTTGTGTTTTTCTGTTTTCTTTTTCTCAGAAAAGAGTTAAATTAAATACAAGCTATTGTAGCCCTCCCGCCCCCGAATACTTTTCTTGAAATCACTAATAAATAGCAACAAACGACTGTGCAATTTCCAAAGGAAGCAGAGAGGCAGGGCGAGGCCTTCCCGGGATGCCGGGGTCCTTGACCCCGCCAGTTGGGGCTCAGGGCCAGGGTGGGGGACACACCTGGACGCGGGGACACCTGGGGTCCGACCAAATCCCACCCCAGGGCTGCGGCGGGGAGAAGCGGGGTCGCATTCTGGAAGCTTCTCAATCCAAGTTCAACAGTAAAAGGGAATCGCTCTTAAGCCTGGAAGAAACAGGTCCGTCCTTTTTGCTTTTTTTTTTTTTTCTTGGATACCAAATTCGGGGGAAGAAAGCCTTTTTTGTTTTGTTTTGTTTTGTTTTCTTTTTCTTTTCATTTTTTTTTTCCTTTTTGAATATTCACAATAAAGTAACGTCTAGTCAGTGTGACTCACGGTTTATTTACAAAGCGCCTTCAACAGGTCACTCGAATGGGCACAGCAGTTTGTGCAGGGATGGGGAGAAGAACTGCGTCCCCCCTGGTCCCCGCAGCTGCCGCCCGCCAGCGGGGCTCCGAGGTCCCCGGCCCCGGGCGCGCAGGTGCTCCGACCCGGGTCCCCGCGCGCGCGGGGGACAGAGGCGGGATCGGGTGGGAGGAGGCGCGGGTCCTCCCGCTGGGACGCTGGGGGAGACCCAGTGGGCCAAGCCGGGCGCCCCAAGGACGCGGCTCGGACCCGCTCCCGCCCCGCCCGCCCCGCCCCGCACCCCGACTCTGGGCTGCAAAACTCGCCGGAGTCCTTGGCCTTGTCCGGCAGCGGGGCTCACGACGAGGCGTCGGTCTCGGCCGCGTGCAGCAGCAGCGCGCTGCCGCCGCCCGACTTGTGCTTCTTGAGCAGCTGCGTGATCTTCTCGTCGTCCGAGTTGGGGTCCAGGGGCTTGTTGTAGTCGTCGTCGTCCTCCTCGTTCTCCGACGCCCCCTTGAGCCGCTCGGTCTCCGAGTCCTGCTTCTTCTTGGCGGTGGCCATCTCGGCCGCGTGCTTCTTTCTCCACTTGGTCCGGCGGTTCTGGAACCAGACCTGGGGGGGATGGAAGGGACCAGAGAGGGGAAAGAGGGGGGACAGTCAGCGGAGAGAGCCCACCGGCAGACTCCCACGACTAGCAGAGTCGGTATTCCAGCACCCCCAGGTCGTCCCCCCCCCCCCGTGGAAAGGGCACCAACAAACTGCAGTTGCCATAGCGATGGGGACACAAAAGTTCTCAGGTTGTCAGTGAGGGGTGTCCCAGGGGGGAAACAAAACAAAACAAAACAAAACTTAGGAGGCAAAAAAAAAAAAAAAAGTTTCCCAAAAACTGAGTCCGCGTTCCTGCTTCCTAGTTTGTAAAATAAAAGCATAAAGGCATAAATTAATAAATAAATGACCCCCTTCAAAAGTGTCCACAAAACCATTGGAATTTTTCCCCCTTTGGTTAATTGCTGCCTTGGATGAAGGAATTTCAAACCACTGATGAAAGTGTACTTGCTAAAGTGGGATTTGTAGGCTGCACAACATTTATTTTTATTTATTTATTTATTTATTTATTTATTTATTTATTTATTTTGGTTTTTGGGCCACACCCGGCATTGCTCAGGGGTTACTCCTGGCTGTCTGCTCAGAAATAGCTCCTGGCAGGCACCGGGTACCATATGGGACACCGGGATTCGAACCAACCACCTTTGGTCCTGGATCGGCTGCTTGCAAGGCAAACACCGCTGTGCTATCTCTCCAGGCCCTGCACAACATTTAACAGAGCAATTAACTTTGCGTTTTCACCTTCAGATGTCTGTCTGTCGGATTCATTCGAAAACTGAACACATACAAACAAGGAGGTAAACGCTCCCTTCCCGTGTACACTGTAGTATACAGTGAATTCAGAAAAGAATAGAAAAATAAAGGCTAAAAAAGAAACCTCATGTTCAAATTTCCAACAAATACATAAAAACATTAAAGTGTAATCAAAATCCATAGACATTTCTCTCATCCTTGCTCTATGCAGAAGCTCTTCCTTGCAGCATTTTTTTTCATAATATTAGAGAAAGTCTTGGCTAGCATTTTTATTAGAAATCATTTTAAGTGAAATTCTGGCGACTACATTAATTTTCAGTATTAGCATATCCACTATTTCATATACTTGATACTGTTTCTCTCCAAGACTTTCATGTTAATGTAGATTGTAAGCCTATTTATGATTTCACAGCAGATATAATATACATTTAAAACTATGTCAACAGAAATAATCTATTTCCTCAAATATTAAATTATCATCTCTCTGTTTCTCCCCTGCTTTGTCATAAGCTTTTTTTTTTTTTTTTGGCTTTTGGGCCACACCCGGAGATGCTCAGGGGTTACTCCTGGCTGTCTGCTCAGAAGTAGCTCCTGGCAGGCACGGGGGACCATATGGGACACCGGGATTCGAACCAACCACCTTTGGTCCTGGATCGGCTGCTTGCAAGGCAAACGCCGCTGTGCTATCTCTCCGGCCCGCTTTGTCATAAACTTTACATTTTATTTAGAAAATCTAAATTGATAGAAATGTTTTTTTCTTTTTATTCTCCATCTATAATTCATTTCTAGGCACACATAGCTACAGCAACAAATGAAAATTGCAGCTAATTGCAGCAGACTCTGTACTAACCATTGCAAATTTTATTTTAACCCACAATCACAAAACAAATCACTTCTTTTTTTTTTTTTTTTTTTTTTTTTTGTGGTTTTTGGGTCACACCCGGCAGTGCTCAGGCTATTCCTGGCTCCAGGCTCAGAAATTGCTCCTGGCAGGCACGGGGGACCATATGGGACGCCGGGGTTCGAACTGATGACCTCCTGCATGAAAGGCAAACGCCTTACCTCCATGCTATCTCTCCGGCCCCAAAACAAATCACTTCTGCAATGCATATTTCAAAGTTTATACCTTGTCACCAGCATATACTATCCCACTTAATTTAAAGAACACAGCATAACTGAGAACAGTCACACTAACTCAAATATAATAAATTGAAGAACAAAAGAATACTGGAACTATAAAAAAAACTATTAGATTTAATATCCCTAGCTGATGGAATTCTTTTCATTTTTTTAGGACCTCAAAACTTTGCTTGGAAATATATTGTAAAAAACAACTACAAGTCAAGTGACATTTGAATTAGAAAGCGTTGTCATAAATAGTAAACATCCTGCATATGTTAATACATTTATCTTAAAAGGATTTCAATTTCCCAATACGAAAATAATTTGCTATTTCATTTGGGAAATGGCCACTCCCAAATGATTATTTTCAGCTAAGCATAAAAGCAGTCCCTGGGAATCTGTACTTTTCATAACCTGAAAGTTAATTTGGTAGTTGCTATAATACTAATCAACAACAGAAATCATAGAACAGGAAAAGGCTGAATTGACAAACAAAAGCTTGAATCTCTTTACACGTAGAATAAATAGAAGCTATCTAAGAGGCCTCATCTAGTCTCAGGGCGGTTTTTGCCGTAGTGCTTTTCTTCTCTAATAATAGCGAGTTCCCCCAACACATGATGCTATCTAGATTAACCTAATTTCAAAGGCGGGGGGTTGATTTCTTTTGTTCATCAACAGTTTGTCGCCCCGAGACCCCTGGGCTTTTGTTACAACTACTCCTACCCCCCACCCTCTTTGCTGATCTCATCTTCCCAGGCTCCTCAAACCCCTACCATCACTTTTCTCTACCCCCAAGCGACAGATTGCTTGGTTGTGTTGTGTGTGTGTGTGTGTGTGTGTGTGTGTGTGTGTGTGTGTGTGTGCGCGCTCACGCGCGCCCTCGCACGGAGGTGGAGAAGAGGGCCTAAGGGTAGAGGTCTGTAAAGTCCACTTACCTTGACCTGACTCTCCGTCATCCCTAGCGAATAGGCCAAGCGAGCCCTCTCCGGCCCCGCCAAATACTTCGTTTGTTCAAACGTCTTTTCCAGGGCGAAGATCTGCTGACCCGAGAAGGTGGGTCTCGTGTGCTTTCTCTTTCCGTCTTTGTCCAACAAAATGGATCCTTGATCTGTGAGACAAAAACACAGGGGTTCGGGGGAGACAACCGGTTAGAAGAGGCTCTCCTGGAAATGAAGTAAGGGGAGACTGTTTTGGAGAGAATGGAAAGCTTACTCCGAGCGGAGCACCACAGTGTTTTCAACGATAAGGTGCATCCCTCTATGCGTTTTTGCTCTCACCTGTTTTAAAAAGACTTGGATGTCTAGAACAACAGTAAA
Organism: Suncus etruscus; assembly: GCF_024139225.1. Classification (NCBI taxonomy): domain Eukaryota; kingdom Metazoa; phylum Chordata; class Mammalia; order Eulipotyphla; family Soricidae; genus Suncus; species Suncus etruscus. The sequence goes on from NC_064863.1 coordinate 73,934,813, forward strand.
ATAATCTTCAGCGCCAATGTCTGACAGCCTGGAGCATATTGCCAAAGTTTGCAGACTTTGATTACTAGGTCCGTTAAATTGCAAAGAACCGGAAAAGATCCAAAAGTTCACTTCAGCTTTTGCTGGAGGATAAACGCGTTCTTTTTATACCGCCTCGAGAGCTTTTCTAGCCGGTCTGCGCTCCACAAAGGGAGCCTTGTTTTTTTGGAATACTTCAATCAGTCGCCCTCAAATCAAATGCCCAAGTAGCCAAGGGCGAGGGGATGCCGCCTTTCTTGGCGTCCCCCTCTCCACAAGCTCTTTAAAATGAATTCTGCCATCCCCTCTCCCCCCCGCCATCACCCGGGCCACCTTCCTAGTCTCCTGGGGAACCTCCAGATCTGGGGCTCTGTCAACCCTCCTTAGCTATTGTGGCTTAGATACTCGGAAAAGTCCTGAGATTTTGGGGAAACTCCTGGGACTTTAATAAAGCCAAAACTGGGCGAGAAAAGGAGCCCAGGCTAGGTCGCCAAATGCCAGCTTTTAAGTTTGAGCCCTTCACGCACGGACTAACGACCCCGATTAGAGACCTGGGTCACTCAGCGGGTCTGTAGCCAGGTGTCGCAGAGGGGTGTCGCAGTTCCCCCCTGACTCTTGTAGCCTCGCACCCATCTTTCTCCAGTTCTTTCTGATACTAGAAGTCTGGTACCTGGAGGGCCAGCAGTGGGGCAGCTAGCTCCGTGCGCTGCACCAGCCCAAGCGGACTCCGCGCTCCTCTGTTGGCACCCAGAACTAGAATGCGCCCTGGGGCCGAGGGAACCGAGTAGCTCAGTGGAAGAGGAAAGAAGGGGACACTCTGGGTGCTTGGCAAGCAAGCACCTGTTATCTACTTAGGGCTGGGAGCGATCAGCGATCGCCACTGCCCGTCCCCAACAGCTGGCTGCGAGTGAGCCAGGAAGGTTAGCAAGGGCGGAGCCCGGTGCCTATCTATATAGGCTGGAGTCTGCCTAGGAGGTTCTGCCTGGGAATCTGGACTTTCTCTGCTCCCCTCCACTTTGAGCCCCGTCAGGCAGTACATTTGAACTGTATTAGGGATGCCCACAAGCAGCCTAAGATGCGACCCAAGCCCCACCGCGCGTGGTGCCAAGAGCGGACCCGTGCGTCTTTCGTTTGGAGAAGTGTTGGCCAGCTCTTGGGCAATCCCTCGGCCCTGGCTCAGCCTTCCGGCGGCCTCCGGGCGCTGCCAGGCTCCTGGCAAAGCCCGGAGAAGGGGGAAAGTGCCCTGCAGGCGTGCGGGGGGCCCGGGCCCCGCGAGCCAAGCGAACGGTACTCACGCGGGGAGCAGGCCAGGCGCGCGTCCCTCCAGGGCGGGCTCTGCATCACGCCCGGCCAGAAGATGGGCGTCCGCCCGGGCAGCTCGGCCAGCGGCTTGGGGTAGCGGCCCACGGCGGCCACGGCGGCGGCGCTGGGGCTGAAGTAGAGCCCCGGGGGCGGCGGCGGCGGGCTGAGGCTACTGAAGCGGGGCAGGCCGGCCAGCAACCCCGCGGGGGACGAAGCGGCGGCCGCGGCTGCTGCAGCTGCGGCCGCGGCCGCCGATGCCGAGGAAGCGGAGGAGGACGAGGAGGAGGACGAGGAGGACGAGCCGGAGGGCGAGGCGGAGGGCAAGGCGGCGCCCGAGGCCAGGGGCATCGAGGGCCGGCTCAGGATGTCGTTGATGCCGTGCGGGGTGGCGGCGGAGAGCTGCTGCGGGGGGCTGCTCAGGGACGAGAGCCCCCCGGCTGCTGCGGCGGGGGGCTTCAAGCCGGCCGGGTTGTGGGTGCCCAGCGGCGGGGAGGGCGACGACGAGGAGGACGACGAGGACGAAGAAGACGGGGGCCCGGCGGGCAGCGGGGCGTAGGCGGCGGGGTACAGCGGGGTCTTCATCTCGGCCATGCTGTGCAGGGCGGCCAGGGGCGGGCTGCTGAGCAGGAACGCGCTCTGCCGGGTGCCCTCCATCGCCCCCACCGCTAACATCCCAGGACCCGGCCGAGCCCGCGGGGTTGCTGAGCCCGCCGGCTGCTGGCTGACCCCTGCGGGGACTCAGTCGTTCTCTCGCTCGGCTCAACCCCGGGGCTGGGAGTTGCGGCCACAAGGTCCAAACCCAGTTCTGGAAAGGTTCTCCCGAGCCGGGCCTGCGATTCTTGCAATCTGGACTCTTCTTGGCACGCCCTGGCCCCTTGCAGCTCAGAGCGCGCCGCTTCTCATCGCCTCCAAGTCAGCAAAGAAGCGAAGCCGTTTGTTTCCAACGCTGGCAGGCCGCGGTGAGTTTGGCCAGCAAAGTTCAGAGCCGCCGGAGAGACACTTTTTCCAGGACAAGTGGACTTGTGGCACGCCGGCCTCCGGAGGTTCAAGGAGCGCGGGCTTCGGCCTGTTGCCCTCCTCTGAGCCCTGCTCCGGCCGCAGAGAGGTTCAGTCTCCCGGGGCTTCCTCCGGCCGTGCCGGGAGAGAAGCTTCGCATCCAGCCCCGCCAAAGGACCTCACCCGTCTGTCCGGGATGGCTTTTCCCCACCCGCGCCTCGGATCCCGGGATTCCCGGGCTGGACGCGCAGGCTTGGTTTTTCCCAGGCCGGCCACTGAGTTCAAATACCCAAAGAGGAAAGTCAAGGAAAAAGTGGGGAGGGGGGAAAAAGTATGCAAAATAAAAATCAAAGCAAAATGAAGTAGAGAAACTCTGCCGGCTTCTCTCCCAGCTGCGCTCTTAACGTCCGTCGTCCACTTCTGCCTTGGCTCCGGGGGCCCCCCGCCCTCCCCACCCCCAGCTCCCGCTCTGCTCTCCTCTGGCTCTCTTCTCACTGTCCGCCTGCGCCCGTCCTCCTTCGCATGTTCTTGGCTGCTTTACAAGGCTTCGCTCTTGCTCTTCCCCGGCCCCTGTCCTCAGCCGGGCCCAGCGGAGGCCAAGCTTGACCCTCTCTCTCCTCTCCGCCAGCCAGCTCTGGCTTCTCCCGCTCTCCTCCTGTCCGCTCTCTCTCCCTCTGGGCCTGACAGTTCCGATGAAGCTCTCAAAGGTAATAAAACATTTGCATCACTCCCTACCCCTCTTTAGTTGGGGGGGACAAACAGGAGGGGGGGAGGCCGGGGGCCCCAAACGAGAACTTTGAGAGACAGAAGCTCAAGGCGGAGGGGCGGGGATGAGGCGTGGCTGAGGAACGGTGGAGACTGGGGGAGTTTAGGGGGGTGTCACCACATTGCCCAATAGTGGCCGGCCTTGGGAGATCGTCGTGCCCTTTGATAGGCTGACCAGGGATTTTGGGGAGGAGCCCACTCGGTGCCCGCCCCCTCCCACCGCCATCCCGGGGTGGGGGGCCCAAGGCGGGGCCTGGCGAGTGGCGCGGTTACGCCTGGAAGCCAGTGGACGCCTCAATTAATTGTTTTTAAACAAAATGGGAGAAAGGGAGGGGGGAGCCGAGTGAGAGAGGGTATTACTTTTTAAAGAGAAGAATAATGAAAATCCAGCCCTTTTATGGAAAAAAAAAACAGTTCATATTCTTCACCTCCCTCGTCTCCAGCTAGCGTCACCCTCCCCCCGAAACTCCCTCACTCCCGCTAGCTGACTGCGTCTCACCCTGGAACAGAGAGACTGGGCCCTTGTAAAATGGAGCTAATGGAGCAGGCAGCAGCGCAGCCCCTGGCCCAGCGCCTTCTTTTGAAGGGATTAATTAAAGGCCATCTGGACTCTCCCAGAATTGTGTAAATTAATTTGTTGCTCCTTAAGCCTATAGATGTCTTTAATCCCCTTGTAGACTGAAGGACCGTCCTCTTCCAGCTTTGGCCCCGTCCTGTCCTCCTCTGTTCTTTCTTCCCTCTCCCTTTTTTTTTTTCATTCCAGCGTCCTCACCACCTCCCTGTTGACGCTCTAGCTTTTATAGGTCTTATTTCTTTGCTAGGAACAGAGTCAGCTCAATGACAATATTTATCTCAGCTTCGATGTTTATACCTAACACTTGTTTGGTCTTTTAAAGATTCTTTATGTATTGTTATTTGCCTTTGTGTCTCTATGGAGGCAGAATCATCCTGCCTCCACGACTTTTTTTTTTTTTTTAATGAATACAAAAGTATAAGAACCCTAGAGACGGCAATTTTTTGAAAATCATCTCCATACTCTGAGACTTGTCCTCATGTCCAGGGTTGTTTCGGGAGATAGAGCTGACTTGGCTTCTATGTTGTGGGCACAGAATGTCTAGAATTTAAGAACTGAACTAGTGGCTTCTTATTTCCTCTCTACCTTTTGCTTTAGAGTATTTAAATTCACAGCTAGTTGGGTTGAGTGGGATAAGTGAGGAATACACAGTTTTCAGATTCCAGAATGCTAAAGTAGCAATGCAAATCGGGAAGGGATCCCTGCAACAATTTGGATAAGATCATTATCTTCAGGACTAGAGAGATAGTACAGTAGATCCGGAAGCACATTCGGTCCCTCTAGGAGTGATACCTGAGTACAGCGTAAAGAGTAAACCCTTTTGGTAAAGCCCATTGGGTGTGACTCCCCAAACCAAAAAATTATGCATAGATTGTTCTAGAATATGCCAGGAAGTTTAACTAGGCTCATCAAAATACTGACATGGGTCCATACGGAAAAAGTCAGCAGGAATTTTTCGTCTTTGGGAACCTTGATTTTCAAAGCACTGTTTGTTTTTTTATATGTGGCAACTTGAGTTCGAATCTGAGTTTTTAATTTTTCCTTTGTTTGACTTTTATTATTTAATTCTGATATGATAGAATAGTTATTCTTATTCAATCGTTGCCCCCCCCCTCTTTCTTCTTCCTTAAACTCCCAGACCAGGCAAATCTCGTCACTTCAGTCACATTGGAATTGGCGGTGGGGAAGGTTCTGTCCCTCTCCAAGTGGCATTGTAGCAAAAAGACGAGCTGATGCGGAAACCGCTGGCCTCGCTCAGCGCCAGTCTATGTGGCGGGGAGGCAGCAGCGGGAGCGGGATGTGGGAAGCCTGGCCCTGGCTGGGGCGCTGGGACCCCTAAAGTCTCCAAACTTCGTTTCAGACCAGAACAGACCAGACGACCAGACGTGGCTGTCACAAACCCCGCCGCTGCACCAACAGTCATCTGCGCGCACACTCGTAGGACACTGCCTTCTCCAGGATTAGGTGAAAATGGAAAAGGAAGGAGACTAGTGTGTGTCCTCAATAATCCAGTTTAAAGCAGCAGCCCCTCTTTATTTCCTACAAATATTGTGACCCCCTAGGGAAGAAGGGAATGTGTCCCGATGGGGCAAATTGTCAATGCGTGTGTGAAAGAGAGACAGAGATTGAATCCAACTCCAGTATACTACTAAGAGTCACGAAGCTGAGTGTGACAAGTGTGCGGAGTTTGCTTTAACCTTTCATTCCCACGGGGGAAGACAGCTAGCACTATTTTCCATGGGGGTGGTTCTCTGACATTCTGGCCTCTATGCCCCTAAATCAGCGGGAGGGGGTCACTATCCCACGCGAGGCCGCACTGGATGCGGCGCTCGCTGGAGCAAAGCGTTGCGAGCGGTGGACCTTGCCTTGCGATGCGTCTCCCGCCAGAGAAAGAGCCAAGGGCTGCCCCGTACAGGCTCGGAAAGAGAGAGAGAGAGAGCCCTACCCCCGAGAACTGAACCCGCCGTCTTTGGAGAGGATCCCCAGGCCGCTGTGCGGGGTTTCACTTGTGGGGCGCCGGCCGTCTGATCCCCGTTTTAGGAACGCCCTATTTTGGAGAACAGGGACGTCCTCTCCTTCCCCAAGCCCAGTGTCTTAAAAAGTGGGACATCCGCAGCACACACCCCCAGAAGGAAGTGGCCCCTCGCACACCGCATATAGTATGTGTTTTCTATCTTTGAGGAAAAGGTTGTGTGGACGCAATTATTTGCTATTTAATTGGAAAAAGGAAATGAAAGCGGTTTGACAAATTCTGAGCTTGTGGGGGAGAGAGCCAAGGGGCGTCCAAAAGGGTAAGGGTAAGAAAGGCTCACCCCTCCTTGACTTCCCGGAGCCTGGAAACCACCGCCCAACTCGGTTTTCACATTTTACTGCTGCTGCTGTGGTTTGGGACTCAGCTCACCCCCAATTAATCACCCAGCACGGATCTGTCAGTCTGCACCCCAATTCAGAAGTGCCTTGCCTGCTGCGCCTTATCACACTTAAGGTGGTTAAGTTGCAGGAAACATCTACTCATTTCAGTCTTATTGCCCCCCGAAAGAAATTCAAGTGAAATCTCTGCTCAATGCTAAATGTCAACAATTATTCGCCCATATGTATATCCATATCCGTATATATATAAATGTCCAACATCAAGACACTCCAAGGAAGCCAATTCTGTACTTAATAAAGGAGACAGATAGAGTGTGTATGTCAGGCCAAAAACAGAAACAGAAACCAAAGTCTTCTAATATGCTTGAAACTGTCTGCAAGAAAGACGTCTAACAATAAGAGCTTCGCCCGACGGTGGGGCTTGCAGCGAATCGGTTGACTTGCTTCTTGTGTTCTAGGAGTGGTGCTGAACAGAGTGGCTGTCCGGGCGTGGGAGCCCTCCAGCCCTAGAGGACATAACGCGTGGATCCCAAAGAGGGAGCTCGTCTGTCCTGTCCGTCCCTACGTCCAGGTGGACTCAACCGCAGCCCCGACAGCCGCTTCAGCTCACCGAGCACCCAGGAGCCCGGGTCGGCGCTCTCCCGGTGGAGACCGAAGCCAAGGCGGGAGCGAAGCTCTCAGCGCACCGGGCACTGCGGGTTCGACTGCAGGAAAGCCTGGACGATGACCAAGCCACGGCATCAGGCAGTGGACGGGAACTCGTTAAACTCCGCCGGAGTTTCCCTGCGCTCGCCAGCAACGGTCTTGAAGTGCCCAAAACAAAGCTTGGAAGAACTGGAAGCCCAGGGAAGGAGGTAGGAGTGGGTCTGGGGGAGCAAAGGCCGAATTCGGGGGGCAAGGGTAAGCTGTCTAAGGAGAGAACTTTAAACAAAGGACTAAGTATGTATGACCCCCGGGTGTTTTCTGCGCAGCCTGTCGGCTTCCCCGGAGCCCACTTGCTTTTGAAGCAGACACGGGAAAGTGGGATCCTGCGAGTCTGGAAGGGGGGTGTCCGTGGGTCTCTGCAATTTCCTTACGGAGTAAAAACGCTGGTTGGTTTGGAACAGCGAACTGCCAGTGACCCTGTAAGGGCCTGGAGACTTTTATACCGGCTGGGCTGGAAGCCAGTTGAGGTCACTTCAAACGAGTTCCAACACTTGGTCGTTCCTTTTAGGTCCTGCTTTCTGTTAGTATGCGAGTGATTTCAAGCGTGTGCGTGTTGGTTCTTCAAACTGCCTCCTTATTCTCAGTGGGGAGAGAGAGAAAAAGTTATTCTTCGCAGCTTCAGATTCACTTGCAGCAGCTTCTGGGTCTGGGCATCGCTAATGAGAAACTTTGGTCAGCTACCGCCCTCCTGTGGCAGATACTTCCTTAGCGTTTCACCCTGCCCAGGCAAACCAGCCTGAAGGCTTGGAAAATTCCAGGTTTTTTCGCGGTGAGCCTGCCTAAAATATTTTGCTTTTTTTCTATTTCCTTCCTGATGATCAAAACAATAGTGTATGCTCAACATCAATCACTTGCTAATAACTATAAAATCATAACCACTTCCCATCTCGTGACAATATATGGAATTCTTACATATATACTTGTTTTGTCTCTAATAATAAAATATTATAAAACCATAATTTACAACGTTGTTTCTAATACAATTGTTTCAGGCATTAAACATTCAAACACCAATCCCACCACTAATGTAACTACGTTCCATCTGTCCCCATTTTCCCAGTCATCACGATAACATATCCCCTTGCAGCACAAATTTACTTCTTGTTTGCTGCAATTCAAAGGTGAGTGGAACTATCAAAATTTAGATCAATAAATGCCAATTTATAAGAATTGTTCTATCCTCAATGGTGTTACTAATGTCAAACCTTCTATATTACTGTTTAGATTCACTGAGCTTGGTGGTCTTCTGCACAACTTTCCCATCAGATTTGCTGTGATCCTAGTGGGATGACACTTCTATGAAATTTTGAGTTATTGCATGGCCATGGGGTTCAGGATCTATAGCTCTGGAAAAATATTTGGTGGCTTGGCAGTTTGATAAGGTTAAGTTGTGAAGCTGGGTTGTTCCTGTCAGAAGGTTTCAGATATGGCTTAGGCCACTTTGCCTTCAAGCAGAAAGAGGACTCTGCCAAGCCCCATTCAGAAAAAGCCCCAGAGTTGTCATCTTGGACAAGTCTATCTGGGAAAAGTCTTTCTGCTGTCATCATTTTCTTTTAGAGCTTAGTAGAGGAGCTGTTCTGCTTTTCTGTTGGGAAGATGGCCTTCCATCTTTAATCTATGCCCTGTTTTCATATTGAAACCTAATAGTATATAATATTACAACCTTTTGGGGGGGGATTCTGAAGTAGACCCCATGCAGAGAAGTGCTCAAGAGGTCTGGGAAGGCCACCTTCGATTCTCTACCAACAGAGCCTTTAGTTCAGTGGAAGGGCCAGAGGGTATGCTGCTCTTCCAGGCAGTGCAGGAGATCCCCAGGCCAGCCAGGCCTTCCCTCCAGGGACCTTGCAGTGCACGAATCAAAGCCTGGTTGGATGCATTTTAGACAAGCTGCACTAACCACTGCACATCTCCTGCCACCCTTAGAAACATTATATAATCTGTTGTACTCACTCATTGACTCCAGTGAAGACCAGCATTGTGATTTCCCAGACCCCAGCTCCAATGAAGTGAAACTGGCTGTGCCGTTGTCAGAAGCCAGGTTTGGCTCTCTCCAGCAAACGCTCAGCTTCCTGCCCTGATTTTTCCACTTACATGAACCCCCTTTGATCTGCCATTACTTTTTTGCTACTTGTCAGAATTTGGGAACATCATTATCCTCATCATTGCTAAATTTGAATGTGTTGTATAGCTAACTCAACATCTCTTTAAATTAGGTTCTACCATTCTATTATAAGGGTGATGAAAAGTAAAGCATAGACAAATTATTTAACTTTCTCTAGGTCATCCAGTTCCTACTGGAAAATAAAAGGCATTTAAGTTCTCCTTCTGACTTGTTCTATCTCTAGAGTACAGGTTATTGTTCTGTTTTTCTTGTTGGTTTTGTTTTGTTTTGTCTTGAGGAGAGGAAAGGGCACATCCAGCAGTGCTCTGTATTTACTCCTGGCTCTGTACTCAGAAATCTCTCCTGATGAACTGACATCATATATCATATGGGGACATCATATATCGTGTTGGGTATCAAAATGCTGGAGGCCTGTGGCCTGTGTCAAGACCAGTACTACCATTCAAGGCCCCTGTTCTGTAAGTTTTTGAAGTGTGGCAGATGAACCCAGGTTTTGGCATATGTAACACAAGAATTCTACCACTGATATACATGTTGTCTGACTCAGGTTTGTGATAGTTATAATAAGCTTTTTAGATCACTAAAAAGCTGTTTTTTACACACGTGAAATATCATAAAGCAGATTTAAAGTGAAACTTAGTATTTTCCATTGTAAAAATTATGCAATTCAAATTTTCCTATGCTATAAACACAAAAATAGACTTGGAGAAAAATTTTAAAATTATTCAGAAGCAAGAGAGATAGATTGCACTAGGGATAAGGGAAGTTATCTTGCATGCTGCTGACCCTGCTTTTGTGCCTGGAGACATATATTGTCCCCTATGCGCGATGTATTTGATCATAAATAAATCATAAAAATAAAAAAGTTTTAAGTTGAAAATGTAATATTAGACCCTGGTTTCCACACTAATCAAACATTCAAATTTCACATTTTTAAATTTGGATTATATTTTAAAATTTAGTGGGCAGTTTTTGAGCAGTTATATGTATCTTAATTAATTTTTTTTTTTTGGGCCACACCGGTGATGCTCAGGGGTTACTCCTGGCTGTCTGCTCAGAAATAGCTCCTGGAAGGCACGGGGGACCATATGGGACACCGGGATTCAAACCAACCACCTTTGGTCCTGGATTGGCTGCTTGCAAGGCAAAAGCCGCTGTGCTATCTCTCCGGGCCCTCTTGATTCATTTCTAACTTTAATCTGAATGGAGATTCCCCACTGGAAGTTCATTGACAGAGCTTGGGGTCCATTCACAGCAGTGCTTGGGAATCAGTATAGACTTCCTACACACAAAATAGGTGTCATAATCCTTTGAATCATTTCCTGACTCTATTCACTTAAATTTTTTTAAATATATGTATTTCAGTTTCATATATTAAATCCTTGCATTTAAGAGGGTAGTTGATCATAAAATTGTCTTTGACATGGTTAGATTATAGCTTTAAAAAGCTATTTAACTTCCACATAACCTTGAAAACAAGCCAGTCTACCTGACCCTTTACCCTACAAAATTGCCCAGCACTGTGGATTATACCATTAACTGCCAGGAAAAACTCTGGTTACTTAGAATACTCTGTTATCATGGAGTGGTGCTAATGCCATTTAATGATAAGTGTGTACCAGATATTACCCAGTCAGAAAGGATACTCTCTGTTAGAGTGAAATGTGCTATTTATTAGCCTGGCACTGAGCAAGACTTTTAGGCTCCAAATCCCATGCCTTTCTAACAGTGATTTTTATTAAAAACTGGCACTTTGTTGTGCTATCAACCAACACTTAGGGCATTCTAGGCTTTTCTGAAGTAGAAATTATCTTGTAGAGGCCACTTTATTAGGGTTGTAAGCCCCCTTGTTTTGTGTGTAAAGAGGAAGAAGTTTATTCAAAGTAAAGGAACAAGGTGCCAAGATGTTGAGATCAACAATCAGGGCAACTGAGCAGGAGAAATGTAGCTAACTATGGGGCTAGAACTAGAAACCAGTGAATAGGCCCCATAGTGTGCAAAGCAGGGCACATAGGAAAATACTATTAACCAACTGCTATGGTTTGACTTCCAGAAGATTGCTTTTCTGGGAGCTTGCTACCTGCTATATGCAGTTTCCATACTTGAAACAGTGCAGCATACTTGATATCACAGCTCATTTAAGCACTCCATTTTAATTTGACATAGTTTACATTATGTTGATTTATTACAGCCAAGTAGTTCTGCACAGCACTCATTTCCTTGGCATCCTAAGACCCATACAAGGGGTGGTTTATTTCATAAGAACTATCAACAGAATTCCTCCACATTTATTTATTATTCAAAAGGATTACATTGCAGGCACATATTCAAAGACCTACCACTAGATTGGAATTACTGACTATCTGAAATTTGGATTATAAAGAAATATATAGAAAAGATATTCAGATGATGAAAATATTTTGAGAAAATAATCAATGTGGGGTGGGGAAATCCTACATTTTTGGAAACAAATCAAGTCTAGAAACAAGCAATGTGTTATATTTGAGTTTTAAAAATAACTAAAATGTCTAGCCTCTCCTGAGTAAAAGCATGCTGACCTGGAATTCAGAGGCTTAAGTACTACAAGCACGTAAAATCTAATTCTGATTCTTAAGAAAGCATAGGTTGAGTCCGAGAAATAGTACAGAAATTAAGGCACTTGTCTTGCTCGTGAATGAACAAGGATCAATACCGACATCACATATGGTCCTCAAGTACCACCAGGACTGTTCCCTGAGCACAGAGCCAGGAGAGACACACTAAAGGTGCAGCTTCCAACAAACAAACAAAACACATAGATCAGGAGATGGATCAAATGGCAGGAACACATACTTTTATGCCAAATTTGCTCCTACGAGCACTGCTTTAGGAATATTTTTCATATCACTGGTATAATTCCAAAAAATCAAAACAATAAAGATACCTTAGTGGGTAGGGAGCTTGCCTTGCACCTGAGTGACCTGAGTTCAATCCTCAGCAACCTATATGGTCCCCCAAGTCATTCCAGAAATGATACCTGAAAACAGAACCAGGATTAAGCCCTGAGCACTTCCATGTATGTCCTCAATGCAAACAAACAAATTTTTAAAAAAGCAAAAATTGGGGCCGGAGCGGTGGAGTGGTAAGGTGTAAGCCTAGGATGGATCAAAGTTCAACCACCCCGCATTCTATATGGTCCCCCAAGCCAGGACCATTTTCTGAATGCATAGGCAGGAGTAACCCCTGAGTGTCACTGGGTGCAGTCCAAAAGAAACAAAACAAAACAAAAAGGCAAAAATTATAAAACCAAATTCAAAATAAGATGTTTATTTAAAAATGTTTCTAGAGTCCGGATAACATATTGGTAGGGCATTTGCCTTGCACGCAGCTGAGCTGTGAAGGACCTGGGTTTGATTTCCAGCATACCATATGGTTCCTTGAGCTGACCAGGTGTAATTTCTGAGTGCAGAGCCAGGAGTAACTTCTAAGCACCATCAAGTGTGACCCCAAAACCAAATAATAATAATAATTTTCACTGGTGAAGGGGGGTGTTCTTTACATGACTGTAATCATACAACTATAATCATGTTTGTAATCATGGTGTTTAAATAAAGATAATTATAAAAAATAATAATTTTAAAACTATTTCTACTAATATTTGATTCAGTGTATTTCAGAATAGATAAAATGGTAGAAGGAATGCCAGTATTCTTCTTCAAACAAATGAATAAAACTATGTCTATAAAAATTAGTATTCATCAAGGCCAGAGAGATAGCACAGCAGCGTTTGCCTTGCAAGCAGCTGATCCAGGACCCAAGGTGGTTGGTTCAAATCCTGGCATTCCATATGGTCCCCTGTGCCTGCCAGGAGCTATTTCTGAGCAGATAGCCAGGAATAGCCCGTGAGCACCGCCGGGTGTGGCCCCAAAACAAAAAATAATTAATATTCATCAATAAAAGAAATGAAATGCTGATTTATACTACTGTTGAATTAAATAATAAAGATGGCCCTTTGGATGGAGCTGGATGGTGGTGGATGGTGATAGAGGCCTTTCTTCTCCAGCTCAGGACCACGTGGCTTCACCTTCTCCATTAGCCGGCGGGTCTGCCAGTTCAGGTGATTGTGGCGGGTAGAAAACTCATATGTAGTCAGGCTTTCAGAGAGATAACATCTTTATTTGACCTAGTCAACATCTGTGGCCTATATCATAAACCTATTTAAGCACTTGCCATCCTTAGCTTGCCCTGTGTCTTAACTTCTTTCAGCCATTTCTTCTGCTCCTATCTCCAACCTCATCCAGGCAAAATCCTCTTCCTTTTGCCCTTCCGGTCAAAGGCTTATAAGAACGATGAAAGGTGACCTTATATCTCCTTTTTGGAAAAGGCTAATATATAAATTTTTTACTTCATATTTTGCTGCTATGAAAATATTACCCCCCCCCAAATATTACCCATCTATGGCTAAAGGCGGAGTCAGGATTACAAAGCTTAATACCCTTCTTTTATATCCAGGGAGAGGGAGATGTAACCCCACCTCTCAATCTTCTTGTAACCTGACCTACAAGAAAGAGCCTCCCATTTCTGGTAGGGGTCTTGGGAGGAATAAAAGCCTTTGATCTGAAAGGCAAAGAAGAGGATTGACCTGGATGGAGAAGGAGCAGGAGGAGACATGGCTGGAAAAAGTTAGACGCGGGGCTAACTGACAAGACCATGCTTAAATAGGTTTAAGATTATAGACCACACATGTTGGCCAGGTCAAATAAAGTTGATATTTCTTGGAACCTGTCTGTGGATGATTTACTTGCTGCTACCTGAAAGTGCAGACCCGCCTGGGTTGGCAACACATGGCCTGGGCTGGAGGAGAAAGGCCTCCATCACCATTCACCTCCATCTAAGCCCATCCAAAGGGCTCTGATGCAACATACTACAATATGGATGAAACTTTAAAAATATGCTAAGTGAAAAAAACAGTCACATAAGATCACCTAATGAATGATTCTATTAATTTGAAATGTGTAGAAGAAGAATTTGCATCAAGTGAGAAAATAAACATGTAGTTTCTCAGGGATGAGGTAAGGTAAACGAGGCCCATGGATGGTGTACTTGAGGACACAGAATATGCTTTAAAACTGGATTTAGTGATGGTGACACAACTTTGTGGCTAATGTACCATCTTTAAGTTGTGTACTATAAAGTTTATGACATATGAAGCATAAGCAATAGAAATATTAAAAGAGGTTGTAAGCATAAGAGTGTAGCTGAAAGCTCAGTACACAGTGCAAAGAATGGATCAAAGGAAGCCCAAGTGTCTTTGCCCCAGGAAATTTGCAGAGGAAGGATAAATAGTCTATAGTAGTGAAAGGAGATGACCTGAGGCAGGCATGGAATGACAGTGCTGTAAAGGAAAAATTAAATTAAAACATATTAAGGCAATATGGAAAAATATTAATTTACTTACTCTGGCAGGTTAATCTTACATTTTCTATTTGTAAAAATATGTACTAGACTTTAGAAAATGGCAATATGCATTTTAGATACTTGTGTTTGTTTGGGGACCACACCTAGTGGAGGTCAGGGCTTATTCCTGGCTCTGTACTCAGGGATCACTCTTGGTCTGGAGGGTTCAGGGGACTACGTGGAGTGCTGGAGATCAAACCCAGGTCAACCACATGCAGAGCAAGTTCCTTACCCATTGTATTATCACGTCTAGTCTAAATTTTAGATTTTTTTCCTTTGGTTTTTGGGCCACTCCTGTTTGACGCTCAGGGGTTACTCCTGGCTATGCGCTCAGAAATTGCTCCTGGCTTGGGGGGACCATATGGGACCCTGGGGGATAGAACCGAAGTTCGTCCTATGCTAGCGCTTGCAAGGCAGACACCTTACCTCTAGCGCCATCTTCCCGGCCCCAAATTTTAGATATTTTTGTTTCAAAGTTTTACTCTATAAATTATTCCATGTCAGTCCTAAAGATAAAGAATATAGACAGGCTGAGGATTCAAGTCAATAAATGTGCTGTCCTACTAGATATTATTTTTACCTCTTATTCAAGATCTGATTATCCAAGTGGGAGAACATGAAAATGCTGTGTATTACTATTATTCAGAAAACCCACTGTAAGGTATTCATTCTGACATTCACTGGAGCAAGAGAACTGGACTCTGTACCAGGGACTCTCTGCCAGCTATAGTGAATAATCCAAGTCCATATACTTGTTCTATAAAGCTCTGTAAATTCAAGGTTTTAAAATCAGTTTTGCTTCTGCTTCCTCAAAAAAAAATTACTATATCCAAGACAAGAAAGAGGCAATTAAAAATGCTTAATCACACTTAATCATGTATTTGTCCAATGTAGGCACTGTTTTTGCTGGTGATATACTACAAGGCATTATCCTGAGCCAAGAAAATGAATCAGATATTTAATGTATGTGTGAAAATGGATATTTTCTTGCAGAATTACAAAACTGCAAGCCAATGATAGACTATACTATAATAAGGTTTGTCATTAAAATTCTAGGCAGGATTACTAGACAGTGCTTGTTTCTCTGAAAGATTAGTATTCTGTAAAAACATTTCTCAGATATAATGTTTATCCCTTTACAAATACATACTCTGTGTAGGCTGATCTAAAAAACAAGTGGATGAATTTTTTCATCTTATTATTTCTGTTCTTAAAGTCATGGAGCAACAAGCAAAACTAGTATCCAGCTAATCAGTTTTGCCTGGATATCTAAATCAAAGATAAAAAATATCTTATCACAAAATATGATCAGCAGATCAGAAATTACTGCTGAAATAACCAGCAGTAATTTATACTCTATATCAGTGATCTTTTACCACTGGACTATGATAGAACATGTCCACAAGTGTAGAGAGGTTTCCAGTTTGCTGCAAGGGTTATAACTTTGAGTCTATAGACTGGTATGCAAATGGATGCCAACTTATAGGTGTAAAATTATAAGTGTAAAAAAAAGTTGAAGAACACTGTTCTGGATTGCACTATAGTCTGTTAGCATCTCTTCCCCCATTAAAATGATGTTTGGAAGACAATACAGTGAGTAGGGCATTTGCCTCACAAATGGCTGACCTAGGTTTGAATCCCAGCATCTTATATAGTGCCTCTGAGCACAGTCTGAGTGAAGAGTCAAGAGTAACCCCTGAGCATCACTAGTGTGGCCCCAAAACAAAAATATTAATAAACAAAAATTAAAATAATATTTGGTTTTTGTTGAAGGCGAAAAACAGAATAGGATCCCTTACTAATCAAACAAGACAGGTATAATGAGTACAGTGTTATCTAAAAGTAGGCTTTGGGAAAAGGAACAGAGTGCAGGACAATATGAATATACTAGAAACCTAAGAGCTAAAGTAAAGGAGTATGCTAAAACAAGAGATTCTCACATAAAGATGGTATAGAAGGGGTTGGAGCAATAGTACAGCAGATAAGGTGTTTGCCATGTACACGCAGACCCAAGTTTCATCAAGCATCCCATATGGTCACTCAAGACCAACACAAAAATTTCCTGAGTGTAGAGCTAGGAGCAACCCCTGGCATTGCCAGGTGTGGAGCCCACCCTCCAAAAAAAGAGGATGAAAAATAGGAATGCAACAGTGGTTTTGGTAAGTATCAACAACATCACAGAGTTTCCAAGGCCACATCTGCCTGGTCAGGAGGTAGGTAAGGAAATAAGAACATAACTTGTAAAAGTTCCCAAATAACTTAAACATGCATTTTGTTTGTTTTTCTTTCCCGCCCCCCTAAGCCTCACAGTTCTTTTATGCCCATTTTGGAGTAGAAGGGATAATGCTTGAGAAAATTCCTACCACACTTGAACCAGCCTTGCAAGGGCCTGTCTCCAACTAAGACACTTCACCTGGATGTATCTGGTGTCATATGTACTCATGAAAATGGACATTCAGTACAAGGAGATTGATTGGTCTAAAATTTCCACAGCAAAGGGTCACAGATTCAGAATCTGGAAGTTCTCCATGATGAATATGCACACAATTTAAATCTCAAGTATTAACCTGGAGCTACACTGTTCTTTTGAATAAAGCCTGTCAACATACTACAAATAATAATGATGCACACATTAAAAGTCCTAAAGCATCAAAGGCAAATGGGCCAGAATTCCTGCAATTCTCTTTTGAAATTATTTATTCTTTAATATGCCAAGAACTTCAAAAACTAGAAATATCTTGAGTCCTTTCACACTTGAAAACACCTCTTTTTAAGGAATTGAATGGATACTGATGTTTCCCAAGAGTAATTTGGTGAGTAAGTACAATGTCCGATGTCTGTAGTCATGGAAAAGGGAACACAAAGACTGGTCCAGTCTGAGGGTCTTCAGTAAAAAGATCCTAATAAAGGCTTTTACATTATTGTTGTTGTTGTTGTTGTTGTTATTCAGATTCTGTGTTAGAAATTTTCTTCTGTGTCAGACTTAACAGCACTGAAAACATTAGATCTAAGCTGCAACCACCAAACCTTTGTAGTGTGCCTGTCAAGGTGGCAGGCACAGGGAAATATGCACGGGAGTGTGAGGGGGATAGTATGGAAACATCGGTAATGGGAGTTGATGCTGGTGGCAAGATTGGTATTGAAATATTATATGCCTAAAATGCAACTATCAAAAATTTTGTACTTCTTTTTATGACTCAAACCCAACTACAATCATGTTTGTAATCAAGGTGCTTAAATAAAGATATTATAAAAAATTGTATTCACAGTTTTCACAACTAGATAGAAAAACTTTTAAAGAAAAACATTTTCTACTCAAATTATGTAGTATTTTCTTTTTTTTATAATAAAAATTACTTTATTATCAATACTAAATTTTGTCTAGTGATCAGGTGGGATTGGACACACACCAGATATATTATCTACCCAGACCCATAAAATTTTGCATAAATCATCTCTCTGTTTGCAGAAAATCCTTTTGGAGTAGTGACTCCAAAACCCAGGAGGCTCAGTTTTACACTCAAAGTTAACCGTGTTTGTTTTTTCTCTTTTATATAAATTGAGGGGCAATTGGCAAAATTATATTTGAAAACAAGCAATGGGATGATTTGTTACTGGGGTGAAATGATACCAAAAAAATTTCATTTCTACAGCCATTACCTAACATAGTCATATATTGTCTTTGTGTGGGTGTCTAAAGGAGAAATATTCCCAGAAAAATTTAGGTACACAATTGGGTGCTATAAGTAATGGTCACTACATTGCATTATAGAACCCAGGTAGTTACTCACCTTATAACTGAAAGCTTTCACATTTATTATCATTGCTGGCATTATTGTTAAATAAGAGCAATAACTTTTAATTTCAAGACATGAAATTTCTCCAGACTGGATATGCTTCTAATATTTTGATATGTAGTTAAGGCCAATATTCATATGCTTTTTCAATTATGTAGTATTTTCAATAAAATAGTTTTTAAAAAGTATGCTCAGTCTTGCAGGGCATCAATTTTCTTCTTGCCTTTAAGGATATGGTCTTGGGGGGCCGGAGAGATAGCATGGAGGTAAGGCCTTTACCTTTCATGCAGAAGAAGGTCATCCGTTCGAATCCCGGTGTCCCATATGGTTCCCCATGCCTGCCAGGAGCAATTTCTGAGCCTGGAGCCAGGAATAACCCCTGAGCACTGCCGGGTGTGACCCAAAAACCACAAAAAAAAAAAAAAAAAAAAAGGATATGGTCTTGGGACTAAAGAGATAGCACAGTGATAAGGCACCTTCCTTGCACATAGATGAACTGATTTTCAACCCTAACACTGCATATGGTCCCCTAACAACCTCTAGGAGTATAGAGCCAGAAGTAGCTCCTAAAAACAAAGCCAGGAATAAATAGCTCCCTGAGCAAGACTGGTTGTGACTCCAAATCTCTTCTCTCCCCGCAAAACAAAATATTGCTTTCACCTTGATCAGGTAGGTGCTAAATGGAATTTTAAAACTGGAATCCCTTCCCTTTTTTCATAGTGATGGGAAATGAGCCTGTAGTGCTGGGGATGTGCTATCATTGCTGAGGACCAAACCCAGGGCTTGGAACAGGCAAGAATATGGGGCTACAATGATAGTACAGAAGGTATGATATCTGCCTGTAAATTGCTAACCTGGCTCTGATCCCAGCATCCTCTGAGCCTGCCAAGAGTGACCCCTGAGCACAGAGATAGGAGTAAGTCCTGAGTATCACTGATTGTTTTCCCAAAACAAAACAAAATAAAATTTTAAAGAAGGGCACATATGTGCTCTATACTTGATCTATATATCCAGTTCTATACTTCTTGTAGAACCTACAGATGATTTGGCTTTTACATGTAATAAGATAGCCAGAAATTTAAGTTGTAGACTAACTGATAAATAGTATGGCAGTAGACACAGTGGGAATTCAACAGGATAACAACTTATGACCAGAAAGAAAGAAGAAAGTGAGAGAATCTAGACTAAGTTGGAACCTTCAACTTTTCTGTATGTATTTGTAGTTTTTCCTAGATTGCATATCCTTTCTTCCTTTCTTCTTTTTCTTTTTTCTTTTTCTTGATTTTGGGTCACACCAATGGCTCTCAGGATTACTCCTGGCTCTGTGCTCAGAAATTGCTCCTGGCAGGCACGGGGGACCATATGGGATACCAGGATTTGAACCGCTGTCCATCCTGGATCGGCTACTTGCAAGGAAAGACGCCCTACCACTGTGCCAACTCTCTGGCCCTAACATATTCTTTCTTTGTTTGTTTCTTTTTAGTAGTTCAAAGGATAAAATTCAGGTCCCATTAATACAACATAAGTGCTCCAACACTAAGCTTTATCCTCAACCCTTGGTCAGATGTGCATTTTTATAGACAACCAGAAAAAAAACCTGAATATTATAAATGAGAGGATGATTAACTAAGAAATAAGCCAAAAAGATAAAAAAAAATAAGTGGAAAGATGGATCTTCCAGCCTAGACTTGAAAATCAGGTATAAAGAATCAGATGTGGAAGGTAGGAAGGACAGTAGAGTGGATAAGGAAACTTCTAGAAGGTTAGCAGAAAACAGAAAAATTTAGTCAATAAAATGAGAGAGATCATCCCCAAACATTGTCAAGACAAATATGTTCATAGACCAAGAAAAGAAAAATCAAATGGTTGTTTAGAGCATTGGTTCAGAAGATTGATTGAATTCTGAAAACCCCTGAAAAAACTTAAGTCTGAAAGCCTGGGTCCCTGCCCTTCAGAGAGAGTGCTAATTTCATTGTCATGGCTGTGCTCTAGCCTTCAACCTCAAAGCATATGAGCTATTCAGATCAAGAAGAGGTACGCTATGCACATACCAATTAAATGTAGAAGTTAAGGTAATGCAGGTCTGTTTGTTTTTGTTTTTTG
The DNA here is from genome assembly GCF_024139225.1 of Suncus etruscus. Lineage (NCBI taxonomy): Eukaryota > Metazoa > Chordata > Mammalia > Eulipotyphla > Soricidae > Suncus > Suncus etruscus. Next base: position 73,955,001 of record NC_064863.1, read on the forward strand.
AGGGGCACACACTGCTTGCTTTTTTTATTTGGGGGCACACCTGGTGACGCTCAGGGGTTACTCCTGGCTATGCACTCAGAAATAACTCCTGGCTTGGAGGACCATATGGGACACTGGGGGATCAAACCGTGGTCCATCCTGGATCAGTCGAGTGCAAGACAAACACCGTACCATTTCACCACCGCTCCAGCCCCTCACCCTGCTCATTTTGTGTTCAGTCTTGGTTCTGTCCGACTGAGACGCAAAGGGATATATTGGGTGATAAGAATCAAATTTGGGTTAGCCATGAGCAAGACAAGCACCTTCCCTTTTGTACCATCTGTTCTGTTGGTGTTTGGGGGCTGCTCCCTGCAGGGAGGAATCATTCAATACAGAGATTAAATCTAGGTCTCTGTGTGAAAAACATGTGCTTCAGCACTTTGAATTCTTTCCCTGGTCTGTGTGCATCTCTTACAAGAAACACTTTTAGAAACATGTGGCTGTTATCATCTTTTTCATCAGCTAAAACACAATTCTTGGTACTGGAAGTGTGGCTTACTGGTAGAACTCTGGCCTTGTATATGTGAGACTCTAGGTTCCATTCTGGGTCCCTTGAGTACCACCAAGAGATTTGATCATAGAGTAAGCCTTGAGCACAGCTGAGTATGGCTTCAAAACTAATAATTAAGGGGCCAGAGCAGTGGCTCAGAGTGGTGGCTCAGAGCGATAAGGCATTTGTCTTGCCGGTGCTAGCCTAGGATGGACCACAATTCAATCCCCTAGCATCTCATATGGTTCCCCAAGCCAAGAGCGATTTCTGAGCGCATAGCCAGGAGTAACCCCTGAGCATCAGCGCGTGTGCCACCCCCCCAAAAAAAAAAACAGAAACTAATAACTAAATGAAAATAATACGGTTCCTTTTTACTGTGATTATGGTTTAAAAAGTAAAGCTGAGGCCTAAATTCAGAATTGCTGACAAAGAAATTACATCTAAATCTGTTGCTCAGGGGAAAATACCATTGCTTTCTCCTAAAGAGCTTATCATAATGGTGGATCAAGATAGAATTTCTTAATATACTCACTGACTCCTAATCAAAATTTAATCAACATGAAAGAAGAAAAAATAGCAGCTCTAAACAGAACTGTTTTGGGACCAGAAAGAGATGATAGAACACGGAAGGTGCTTGACTTGCTCATGGCTAACCCAAATTTGATTCCCAGCACCCAATATATCCCCCTGTGTCCCAGTAGGACAGAGAAGCAACACTGAACACAAAATAAGCAGGGTGTTCCCTTCAAACAAACAAAAACCAGACCTGCATTCCCTTAACTTCTACTTTTAATTGATCTGAATAGCTCACATGAAGAAAAGTAACCATGAGTACTATATTTATACTCTGTATAAATCACAATGCACAGACTTGTTTTGAATGAAGAATAGAGTTATCCATCGTGTAAGAAGCCTCCCTCCTGTTCTTTCTTCTTCCTCTCCTTTACTTCTGAGAATGCCCAGCAAAGCAGTACACCATGAGATTCTACTGTAAAAAAAAGCTGTCAGTTATATTACATAGTATATACTCTCATCCATCAATGATAAGTCTATAAAAAAAAATGGTCATTGAGCTTAGAGATATTACTGGAGTTAAGGCAGTGCTTCTCAAATAGTGGGGCGTGCCCCTGCAAGGCTCCATCAAAAGGGGGGGGGCGTGTTTGACCTCGGCAAACACTGTCATAACAAGCTAAGTCCCGTGTTTATGTCTCTGTATGTCTCTGGAGCTGAGAGTGACTGTGTCCTGCTTCAAACCCCATTTCGAAAAGCTATGCTTTGCAAAACGTTCTCATTGTAGCCATTAATTCAGTCATCATCTCTGATTACAAAATCAGCTCAAATTATTTTATATATTTTTGTTTTGCAGGTTAAAGTTTTTTTAATAAAGATATTATTTACGGTCGTGGGGGGAGCACAAAAATGTTTTCTTCTTCCTAGGGGGGCATGACAGAAAATAATTGAGAAACACTGGGTTAAGGTGTCTGTCTTCATATAGCTAACCTGTATTTGCCCTCAACATTTCATATAATTCCCCAGCACTGCCAAAAGTTATCTCTGAACACAGAGCCAGGAGAAAGCCCTAACCACAGCCAAGTGTGACCCACAAAGAGCAACAGCAAAAAATATGGGCCAGTGCAGTGGTGCAAGCAGTAAGGTGTCTGCCTTGCTGGCGTTAGCCTAGGACGGACCACCGATAAGATCCCCCAGCGTTCCATATGGTCCCCCAAGCCAGGAGCAATTTCTGAGCGCATAGCCAGGAGTAACCCCTGAGCATCACTGGGTGTGGCCCAAAAAGAAAAATAAAAGAAAAAATGAAAATGTAGTCACTCAGCTGACTATAGAAGCCAAAGCACAAATAGGATTAAATACTGAGTGGACTGAAGTACTATTCAGGTATAAAATACACATAGTCAAGTTCAGTCCTGTCTGTTTGTGACTAACAAGCCACATGCCAATATGGGAGAATTTCATTGGGGGTGCTTATTGGAGTCCCTGTGTAGGAATGATGTGATTTATCTGTAGAGTCCAATCCAACTCCACAACAATGTGACATATGGTATGCTTCCATACAGCTCCATCTTTACAAGTACTATTTTTCTTAACAAAGATATAATATAGTTTATATTACGCAATTCACCTTCATGTTAGACTTAGAATATATTAGTTCTACAAGAGGAATTCTAAGTAAGAGTATAAGCATTGTTGACGGGGGAGAAGTACAGATTTCTGCACCAATAAATGAAAATTTTAAAAAAACAAGTGTATATAATACACTGGGAAAGAGCAGCAGGCAGTATGCCAACTGGGGTTGGGGAGGATAAGCAGGTAAGAGCATAGCCTAAGGAGCCCACGAACGTTGAAGACAGGACTTCAATGAAGAGAAAGAAACAATGCCACATGGAAGTTAGAGTGGCCACAAGCTTTGCTGCCTGAAGTGGAAAGAGTTGAGGACAAACATCCTGAATTGTATCCTCATTTCTTTTTTTCTTTTTTTTTTTTTCCTTTTTGGTTTTTGGGCCACACCTGGCGGTGCTCAGGGGTTACTCCTGGCTGTCTGCTCAGAAATAGCTCCTGGCAGGCACGGGGGACCATATGGGACACCGGGATTCGAACCAACCACCTTTGGTCCTGGATTGGCTGCTTGCAAGGCAAACGCCACTGTGCTATATCTCCGGGTCCGTATCCTCATTTCTTTACAGGTCCTCCCTTTGACCAAACCCAACCAAGAGCCAGTACATAGGAAATGCAGCCTGGCAAGGATCAGGTAGAAAAATTCAAGCAAGAAGCGAGGGAAAGATCTGGGAGCAAACATACACTACCAGATGTCCTCTGTTTTAGCAACTGTTTGCTGAAATTCTGTGCAAGTCTCAGCATGGAAGACTAGAACAAGCACAATTGCTCTGACTTCTTTCAACGCTAGTGCTACCATTGGCAAAATCTTCACTTTTCCTGACCTCCTAGTCAATTATTTGTTCCCAAATATCTACCTACTGTTGAATTACATGAATATCTAAGTCTCACCATTTTTACTTGCTACTGCCAGAAGCTAACTCCACTTCCTAATCATTGCTTACCTTCAAATCCCAGCTCCAGCTCCTCCACCAATCATGCTTTTGTGTGCTTGATAACTCCAAGTGAGCCTCCTCAAGTCTCCACCCCACAATGCTTTCCAGTTTGATGAACATAGAATCATTCTTGTGTTTTTCTAGGACTCCTACGCTCTTCTTCCAGACAGCCTTGTCCTCTACTAACTAAAACATCAGTTTTCTGGTCTTCCTCATTAAAAAACTAACTCCTTCAAAGAAGAAACAGTGACTCATTCTCCTCTGCCTGCTCTGTGCAAAGCAGAGCACCTTGTCCATTTAGGAAAGACATGTTGAATAAGTGAATAAATTTAGTGTTACAAGAAATTAATTACAAACAAGGCCAGTTCTATTCAAAATTTATGACTTTATTTTTCAAGCATAGGTTTATTTATTTTTTATTTTATTGAAAAACAAAACAAAACAAAATAGAAGGTCCTGGAGCAATAGAAACCATTGTTATTTACAAAGTCCTTCATAGTTGGACTTAAGATGAAAAATGAATCAGGGCCAATCCCACTACCAACGTCAATTTCTCTCCACCATCTTCCCAGAGTGTATTCCAACCACCACTCTTCGCCTCCCAGCTTGCCAGTATAACAGGCCCATTTAAAGTTTTGGTTTTTAGGGTTTGGGTCTCTTGAGTTCGTTGTTGTTGACTATGGCTTTGATATTTAGTTCTGTCCTTCGTTATCTCCACCAATGCAGCTGAGGTCACTTGGCTCTTGACCCCATTCTTTCTTTATTCCCCTTTCTTAATTTTATTTGAAAACTGGAGAAATATGAGATCGAACAGAGTAACTAGTGTCCAAGTTTCTATAAAAAAAAAGGTAGATTTATTCCAAATATGTTAATGCTAGAAAAAGTTTCCTTTCTGAAAATCAAAAAATTTCCTCCCAATTATTTTTAGAATCTGACCACAAAAAGTGGTGAGTGCAGTTAGAGAAATAACCACACTAGCAACTATCATGACAATGTTAATGAGTGAGAGAAGTTAAATACAGGTGGCGGAGGGGAGGAGGAAGATGGAGAGTATTGGTGATGAGAATGTTGCACTGGTGATGGGGGTGTTCTTTTTATGACTGAAACCCAACTACAAGGCATGCTTATAATCATGGTACTTAAATAAAGATATAGAAAGAAAAAAAGAAAAAGCTCCCTTTCTGAAAATCAGAATATTTCCTCCCAATTCTTTTTAGAATATGACTTTAAAATTGAAAAAAAAATCTAAAAGTAGAAAGAAAAACCATTGACAAAAGTCGCATTTTGTGTCCTCCAAACTACATCTTCAGGTTATTCATTCTTTTTGTTTTAATATAATGGATCACTGAAAATAAAGTTGTTCATGATTGAGTTTCAGTCATACAATATTGGAGCAATCGTCCCTTCTCCAGTGCCCATTTCCCTCACCAAAATCCTCATTTCCCCTTCCACTCTCAGCCTGCCTCTATGCCAGACACTTTTCTTTTTTTTTTTCTTTGTTATATTGTGTGTTATAGTGTAGCTCCTTGACTGGAAGAAATACACAGCCATGGAGCAAAGCTGAGAGGCTGCACTCTTGCTGGTCTCACATGCCTCAGCTAGATCCAAACTGGGACTTTCCCCCCACCTCCAAACTCTGCCCACATCTGACAGGTATATTTAGGTTCATATACCTCAGGTTCAATTTCAACAGGTGCATTTTTTTTTTACTTACAAGTCTTTCACAGTTATATTTAAGGTATATAGTGACAGTGAGTTAGGGCAATTCCCACCATCAGTGTTGACCTCTCTCAGCCACAGTTTCCAATGTGCATACCATACCTCCACCCTTTGCCCCCTGGACTGCTAGTGTAACAGGTCCCTTTTGTGTATAGCTTGTTGTAGTTTTGGTCTATTTATTCTATTGTCTCTGACTTTGGGTTGGGTATTTACGTGTGATCATTTTTTATTTCCACTCAATGCTCATGAGACTGTGCACAGGGTGCATTTTGTTAAATTTATTTAAAGAAAATGTATCTCACAGTTGCCATAACTGATCATAATACATTTGTTTCAGGATGACAGAAAGCAAAGTTATTAAGAAATAGAAAGAGAATAGAGAATTTAAAAATGGAAAAAGAAGGGGAGAGAGTTCATTAGCAGTTATATTTGTGAAAATTATTCTATCACCAATAAAGTAGCTAATATAATTGCCAAAGGTTTAGTACACTCCCTTTTTTCTCTTTAGATATGGAAGATACACTAAAAAAAAGATGTGTGTGTGGCAATTGTCATTTGCATAGGCACAGCAAAATATGGAAGAAATTGGAAAAAAAGACCTTTGGCCTAAAAAACAGGGATATCTTATCCCCTTACCCCAATATATGTATTGTATATGTATATATACATATATATGTATATGTATATTGGGGTATATGTATACACCAAAATCTGTATTTTGGCATAAGACTAACTCAAGGCTCCAGGCACACTAGGTTATCCAACCCCCTAGTCATTGTCGATGTCAACACTTCAGTATCACAGTTGTTCATAGAATACCCATGTATCAATAAATTTCATAATTTTACTTTTTTTTAACAGCTAGATAGTATTCCATTGTGTGACATCTTTATTCACTCCTCGATTCTTGGGCACTTGGGTTGTTTCCAATTTTGGCTATTATGAATAGTGCTGCTATGAATAGGTGTGCAGATGTCTTTCCTTTATTGTGTTTTGGGCCTTTAGGGTATATTTAACGAGTGGAATTTCTGGGTCACAAGAAAGCTCAATTCTTCATTTTTTTTGAGGAATGTCCATGCTGTTTTACAAAAGAGACTACCAATTGACATTCCCATCAGCTGCGAATGACGATCCATTTTTCCCCTGAATTCACACCAATATATTATCATTGTTCTTTGTGATGTGTGCCAGTTTCTTTTTTATTTTTATTTTGTTTGTATGGTATCTCTTTATTGTTTTGATTTACATTTCTCTGATGTTAGTGATAGAGAGCATTTTTTTCATGTGCCTTTTGGCTATTTGTATATCTTCTTTGATGAAGGTTTTGTTCATCTCTTTTTCCCAATTTTCGGTAAGGTTGACTAATTTCTTGTAAAATTCTACTAGTATTTTCAGTCATACTATGTCCAACACTGATGCCTTTACATTCCCACTATCAATGGTCCCAGTTTCCCTCTTACCCTTCTTCCTACTCTTTCTTCTGCCTGCCCATATGAGAAACAATTTTCTGGGGCTGAAGTGATAGCACAGCTGTAGGAAGTTTGGCTTGCACACAGCCGACCCCAGACCGACCTGGATTTGTCCCCCAGGGTCCCAAATGGTCCCCGAGCCTGCCAGGATTTATGAGCATATGAGTTTTATGAGCACAGAGCCAGGAGTAACCCCTGAGCACCACTAGGTGTGGTCCAAAGCCCCCAAAAGTTTTCTCTCTTTATCTCTCTCTCTCTCTCTCTCTCTCTCTCTCTCTCTCTCTCTCTCTCTCTCTCTCTCATTCTGTCTCTCTCATTCTGTCTCTCTCATTCTGTCTCTCTGTCTCTGTCTCTATCTCTCTTCCTTGTTTCCTTTTAGACATTGTAGTTTGCAATGTTGTTACTGATGGTCTACCAGTGTTTGTTTGATTTTGGTTTAGTGAACACACCCAGCGGCCCTCAGGAGTCAGCTACTCTTGTCAGGCTCAGGGGACCATAGAGGATGCCCAAGATTGAACATGGGCTAGCTGCATGCAAGGAAAATGCCCTGCCTGTTGTATTATCACTCTGGTTCCTGAATGTTTATCAATGTTTTATTTAACTTAGATATTAACCCTTTATCAAATGAGTGGTAAGCAAGTAATTTCTCCTATCTGTGGTGTGTCTTTGTATTCTGGTCTTTGTTTCCCTTGAGGAGCAGAAGTTTCTTAATTTAATGTAATCCTACTGGTTTATGCTTACTTTCATTCACCTGGTCAGTGGTATTTCATTGTTTGTTTGGGTTTTTTTCCTGAGTACCCAGAAGTGCTCAGAACTTACCCCTGGCTTTGTTCTCTAACGATGCCTCTATTTTCAATACTATGGAGAAATCTGCCTATGATAACTCCATGTACCTGACAGATTGAGATCAGATATTAAGGTCTTTAATCCATTTTGATTTGACTTTTGTGCAGAGCATCAGAAGGAAGACTAAGTTCTTTTCTTTCTTTTTCTTTCTTTTTTTTTCTTTTTTTTTTTGCATATAGGATGTTTCTTAACTAATACCATATTCAACAAATAAATTTTTATATATATAGTAGAGCAGTTGTTTCCAAAGAGGGAGCCACTGAGAATTTTTACAGGTCTGCCAGGTCAAAACTAGGGCATTTTTGTCTTTATCAATATGTTAATTTATGTATTTGTATTATAAAAAGTTGGTGACTAGCCTAAGGACATGGCTCAGTTTAAAGAGTCAATTCCTCACATGGGGGAGGTGAAACCCTCACTGAGTTCAATGCCAGGCACTACAGAACAACAATAAAAATAATGAATAATAATTATAGCTCAACCACTATTTGCTAAAAATAAAATTAGAGAAGCTGGAGAGATAATATAGCAGGAAGCCGGAGAGATAGCACTGCAGTGTTTGCCTTGCAAGCAGCCGATCCAGGACCAAAGGTGGTTGGTTCGAATCCCGGTGTCCCATATGGTCCCCTGTGCCTGCCAGGAGCTATTTCTGAGCAGATAGCCAGGAGTAAACCCTGAGCAACGCCGGGTATGGCCCAAAAACCAATATATATATATATATATATATATATATATATATATATATATATATATATATATCAGGAAGAGCACTTGTCTTTCACACTGCTGACCCAGATTCAATCTTTGGCATCCCATATAGTCCTATGAGCACTGCCAGAATTAATTCCTAAACGTGGAGCCAGATGTAAACCCTGAACACTTCTGGGTGTGGCCCAAAACAACAACAACAGCAACAACAAAAATCAAGTCAGACTGCACAACAAGCTGCACTAGTATTGTATCTATCGTCAGCTGCACTGTAGAAAATATCAATATATTTTACTTAATAGCATTCTTAGAAAAACTGTTGAAATGATCACTCTTCAGTAAATACTAATGGTTGAGTAAATCTTCTAAATATTCTGTCTGAAAAATTGGAAGTATATAGAACATACTTCTGGGCTAGAGAGAGATTGCAGCTAAGCACTTGCTTTGTGCACAGAACCTGAAGTGTCATACCTAATGCTGCATATGGTCCCCTGAGTTCCACTAGGAGTGATCCTAAATACAGAGACAGAAGTAAGCTCTACAGACTGCTGAGGTGGCCCAAACACAAACAAAAGAGTACAAATTTAAAATCTTAGGGCATACACAAAGGTGCAGAGTCACAGGCATATGCTATCCCTTGGTAACTTCTCTTAATATGGCAGACAGTAGTACTGGTGGCTGCCATGATGGATTTCATTTTTTTATAGAAGCAGACTCTGAGGGTGAGTCCTGGAAAGAGCTCAGCATACCCTTAGCAAACAGCTTAACTAGGCAGTGCTTTCTTCTTGGCCCTTGCCAATCTACATTTGATTGCTAGCAAGGAATCTATCCCTACAGATAGATCATACTCTGTAGATATCCCAAAACTTAGCGACTGAGCAAGGGGACCTACTTCTTACTAAGCTCTCTTGCCACAGCCAGCCAGACTGGTCTCCCCACTAGCACTCTTAGTCACCAGCAGGGACTAAGATAAAATCTCCTCTTAAACTCACTTAAACTCTCCAGCCACAACCCAGGTCTGTATGTTGAGGAAGGCTGATGAATGAAGGACACTGTCAACCTTGAATCCCTGGTTGTTTTTTAGACCCTCCTGAACTTAGCACCTGGTGTCCTTTAATACTATCTCAAACCCTTGATAACCATCAGTGCCTGCATAAGCCCAGTCCTAACTCCTGCCCGAATTTGTGCCTAGCTGGAAGATAGAGGAGCTCAAAATATGGAGTAAGACAATCCTTAGGAAAAAACTCCTGAATGTAGAGCAATGCAAGCTACATCAGAAGACTTCAGAACAATGGTTCTAATGATGCTTATGGAAACGGGGAGATCAGTGGAAGAAAACTTCAACAATAAGCCAGAAAGTGTGAGAAAAGACCAAATAACTGTATAGTAAATACACTTAAAAATACAAAATAGGACTCTGTCAGAATGGACAAAGCCAAAAATTGAATCAGTGAGCTCAAAGGTAATGGAAATCAACCCTCTCCCAAAAACCAGCTAAAAAAAAAAAAGCAAAGAAAGAAAAGGAAGAGAGGAAAGGAGGAAGGAAGGAAGGAAGGAAGGAAGGAAGAGAGGAAAGGAGGAAGGAAGGAAGGAAGGAAGGAAGGAAGGAAGGAAGGAAGGAAGGAAGGAAGGAAGGAAGGAAGGAAGGAAGGAAGGAAGGAAGGAAGGAAGGACAGAAAGAAGGGAGGGAGGAAAGAAGGAAGAAAAGGAGGGAGGAAGAAAGAAAGGACAGAAAGAAGGGAGGGAGAAAAGGAAGGAGGAAAGAAGGAAGGAAGGAGGGATGGAAGGAAGGACAGGAAGAATGGAGGGAGTTAGAAAGGGAGGGAGGAAAGAAGGAAGGAAGGAAGAAAGGGATGGAAGGAGGAAGGAAGGAAGGGAGGGAGGAAAGGAATAGGGAAGCAGGGAGGAAGAAAGGAAGGACAGACTGAAGGAAGGAAGGAAGGAAGGAAGGAAGGAAGGAAGGAAGGAAGGAAGGAAGGAAGGAAGGAAGGGAGTGAGGAAGGGAAGAAGGGAGAGAGTAAGAGTAAGAGGGAGTAAGAAAGGGAGGAAGGAATTAAGAAGGAAGGGAGGGAGGGAGAAAGGGAGGGCAGGAGGAAGGGAGGGAGGGAAGAAGGGAGGAAAGGAAGGAGGGAGGGAGGGAAAGAAGGAGAGAGGGAAGGAGAGAGGGAGGAAGGGAGAGAGAAAAAGAAAGAAGGAAGGAGGGAGTAAAGGAGGGAGGGAGGAAGGGAGAGAGAAAGGGAAAGAAAGAGGGAAGAAGTAAAGGAGGAAGGAGGGAGGGAGGAAAAAAGGGAGAGAGGGAGGGAGGAAGGAAGGGAGGGAGGGAGGAAGGAAGGGAGGGAGGGAGAAAGAGAGAGGGAAGGAAGGATGAAAGAAAGAAAAATAAAGAAGGAAAGAAAGAAGAAAGAAAAAAAGAAAAGAAGAAATAAAGAGAAAAAAGAAAGCCACAAATGCCCCCTCTGTCCCCCCCTTTTTTCCCTTTCTTTTTTTAATTTTATTTATATTCTAGATAGCAGCTCCCACCTGTTTTCATAGAATAATAGAAGTTGAATAATTTTGTTCTGTCTCATATTTCTATGTCTTTCTACAAATTGAGAAAAGAAAAAATAAAGTGGATAGGGCCCTGGGGTCAAGTGGTCTCAGAAGCATTGAGTGGGAAAAAAATGTCAGATATAAATACCCAAGCCAAAGTCAATGACAATAGAATCAAGAGACCCAAACTATAATAAGCTAAACACAAAATGGACCTGTTACACTGGTAGTCCTGGGGCCTAGGGTTGAAAGTATGGAATGCATGCAGGGAACTATGGTGGAGGGAGGTCAACACTGTCGGTAGAATAGCCCTAATTCACTGTCACTAAATGCCTGAAATACGTCTATGAAAGACTTGCAATTCACAATGGTCTTAATAAAAATGTTCATGTTTTTTTGGGGGGTTGAAGGAAATTTTTGGTTTGAGGATTACATTTAGTTATGCTCAAGGGTTACTCCTGACTCTGTACTCAGGAATTACTTCTGGCAGTACTTGGGGGACCATATGGGATGTCGGGGATTAAACCTCAGTAAGATATGTGCAAAGCACTATCTCTCCAGTCCTATAAAATGTTTGTGGCTTGATTTGGTTTGGTTACCAGGGACTGGAAGTTGGAGGGAGGGAGAGACCTAGATGTTTTTTGTTCTTGTTTTTGTTTTGTGGTGGCAGAAATTGAATGCAGAGCCTTATATATATGCAACGAACACTCCACCACTAAGTTATATCCTGTTTTCAAAATGTGTTTATTCTATAATTTAAATATATTCTTTTAAGGCCAGGATGTAGCTCAGAGTAGAAGACTGTGTCTTTCAAGTGTGAGGTGTTTACTTCACTTGTCAACAGAACATAAAAAAAGAGAAAAATAAATACATTTTTAGAGATTATTATTTTTATTTAATGTGCCATGTCTTTTTCATAAAAATGCAATCTAAAAGTAAAAAAAAAGACATAAAAGTGAATTGGAGATCAAAGTCTCAACTCGTCAAATGCTACCAATTGTGCAAATCAGAAGGGTTCATAGAATTCACTCTTGCCAAAAGAAAAACTCTAAAGGATCTGGAGACCAGGTAGGTGGTGGTGGCCAAGCCCAAATGAAATAAACTTAAGTAAGAATATGAGAAAAAGAGAACTATAAACAGCTAGTACACACAACTTTGAGGGAAAGCTCTGCTGTGAAGAAAAACAAAAACATGGGGCTCATGAGAAAGTACAGCAGATAAGGTGGCGGACATGAGTTTGAGCACTTCATGTGTCTCCAGAGCCTGCCAGAAGTGATCCCTGAGCAAAAACAGGAATAAATCCTGAACACCACTGAATATGAACCAAAAAAAAAATGAACAAACAAACAAACAAAAAGCAGAAAAGAGAGAGAAAGAGTAATAAGATGGAATAAAGAAGCTGTTTTCTGATAAGGCTTTGGGGTGTTTTTTTAATTTGATGGAGACAAAAGTAGCTAGTTTTCTTAGCTAGCTTATGATATTTTATTGCAATGTAATTGCAGACACTGTAAGTCTTGATATGTCAAGATGTAGATGGTTTTTGTTCTTATTTCTCTCTTCACGAGCCAGGTCAGCAACTATATGCTAAAGAAAGAAAATCTCAAGCCTGATAGAAGAAAACAAATATCCTGTCCTGACACACAGCTACAGAGCAGATATAATTGGCCTCAGCCTTTGAGAACAAATGAACGCAAATGAATTCAACTTTACTGAACTATGTATCGTTTATTTTGCTACTGAAATTAGAGTATCAGGCAACTGGAAATCAATGAATTGATTTAAATATTATGCAAAAATGGAGCTATTACGATGGGAACATTTTTATGATTTAAAAATCAGATTTCAGCATTTTCCTGATGTCAAAGGCTGTGACAGGTCAGCATTGATTAACACATTCAGACCCAATCATCAAGAAAAAGACTTGGAACTGCAAATTTCTCTTGTAAAAGATGTCTTCTCGGTCCAAACCAAGTTCAAAGTTATTAAATAATGACAGTAGGTTTGGGAGGTTTGGGGAGTTTGATTTGTTTTTAACTTTTTACTATGAAAAATGCCAAAAATGTGCAAAAACAACATATACAATAATATCTCCAGGTACTCAGGAGCTAACTTCAATAATTACCAATGCAGACTAAGTTTATTTCACGGTATTTTTATTCACCTCTCTCCCCCCAAGCACTGGACTATTTTGAAGCATTATATCATTATATCTATAGTAAAGTAGGTAGTATATAGGATATCTACCATATGCATATCTCATAGAAAAATTGCTTAGAGAGTGTAACTCTGGTATCATTCTCACCCATAAAATTCAGACTAGATACTTAATTCCATCAAATATGCCTCAAGGTTACCATTTCCTCAAATATCCCCCAAATGTTTTTATATATATGGCTTGTAAAAATCAGGACCTTAAGCAGGTTTACATATGAACACAATTTGAGAGGAACAAGTGAAGAAATTAAAAATATTTTAATAAGAAGCAAGTTGCCAATAGAACCTCGGTGGTATGATATGTTGTATAAAATCAGTTTTGATTGAAGTATGAGCAAGGATTTTAAAATATGGCACATCAATGCCTAAGGAATCTTTCAAATATTGAAAAATAATTTTGAAAACTGATTTCACGAGTTTGCATGTAGGATGCTTGGGCTTGACCTCCAGCACTACGTGGTTCCCTGAGCATACCCAGCAGGGACCATGATCACAGAATCAGGAGGAGCCCCAAAGCATTGTCAGGTGAGGTCCTCCAAATAAAATCAAAACAAATTTAAATATATATATGTGACTAGACATAAAGATATTTAAATTAAGTAAATAATATTACACAAAAAGATCTTACTTACTTAGGCATAATACTCTTTATTTTTGGTTTTGACAGTATATCCAGCAGTGCCAGAGTTCAAACCTAAGTCACCTGTGTACAAGACAAGCTTTCCTGGCTGTACTACCTTCCAGGCCCCTCATGTTATTGCTTTTCAGTGGAACATTGTATTGCATGTGCTCTAGTCCTTTTCTTTTTTTTTTTTTTTTTTGGTTTTTGGGCCACACCCGGCGGTGCTTAGGGGCTACTCCTGGCTGTCTGCTCAGAAATAGCTCCTGGCCGGCACAGGGGACCATATGGGACACCGGGATTCGAACCAATCACCTTTGGTCCTGGATCGGCTGCTTGCAAGGCAAACGCCGCTATGCTATCTCTCCGGGCCCGCTCTAGTCCTTTTCTGTTAGAAATCAGAGAATTGAGGAGTGACTTAATCAGAGGCCAAGCAGCAAGAAGATTGGTCTCTAAACCCTAGTACACTGCCTACCAAAACTAATTCTTCCCTCTTGCTGTCAGGATGAGCTCTCATCTGACACATCTTTTATTTCCCTACTGCTCCTTTTCTGCTAAAAGGCATTCCTCCCCAGGGTGGAGCAAGACTGTGGGGAACTATTTTCAAATGGTCTGATTTTATCTTATTCAGTAATTTCAGAAAATGCTATCAACAATCTTTTTCTAAAAGAGAAGAGAGGGAAAGATTTAGGCCACACAGGCTTGTGATGCCAGGGGCCAATCACATGCAATATAAGCACCTTATTGGACTATCTCTCTGCCCTGTTCTCAACAATTTTAAGTGACTTATAGCTACCCGGGATGTGGTTTAGTGGTAGAGTGCTGGCTTTGTGTGTATGTGTGTGTGTGTATGTGTGTGTGTGTGTGTGTGTGTGTGAGAGAGAGAGAGAGAGAGAGAGAGACTCTGAAATTTCTTTATTTCACTCTCTTACATGATCAATAAGCTTTGTATAACCCTAATGATTGCTTAGCTCTTACCATTTGAAAAAAAACTCCTCTGGGCAAAAAAAAGAGAACCAGTTTTCAAAGTAAATTCTCTCTGAGTAATATTATTTTATCTTTTAAAAGTTGATTATTATACTTATAGTTCATACAAAAATTAATAACATTTTTCTTCACTTTACATTATCAATAAAGTATATAAAATATTTTTAAGGAGCTAGCACATTATTTGTTATAATAGCTCCCCCTAGTGAGCATTGCAATTATAGTCTGCAAACCTTTTTTTTAGGTTGATTAGTTTTAACTCAGTTCTTAGAAAGTTTCTTTCTCCCATATATATAAACTGAAGTAATTGCCATCAAGCGGATTTTTCAGCTCCATATAGAAACACAATATATAATCTTACCAACATAATAGTTTTCAACTAGAAGAAAACAGTTTCTTTTGATTTTATTTGAAACAAACAATGCAACATATATGTTATATAAATATTCTTGTAACATATGTAATATTGTGTTATAGATGATAGAATTATATTAACATATGTTATATATAATAATTCTGATTTACTGAGCATTTCCTTAGTTTTGTGTTTTTTTTTACAAGTTTTTCATAGTGGTATTTCAGTAATTTAGTGACAGTGAATTAGGGATGTTTCCACCAGCAGTGCTGACCTCCCTCCACCATAGTCCCCAGCATGCAGCCCATACCTCCATCCTTAGCCCCCTAAACTGCTAGCATAACAGATTCATTTTGTGCATAGTTTGTTATAGTTTTGGGTCTCCTGATTCTACTGTCATTGACATTGGTTTAGTTATTTAGAGCTGACCATTTTTATTTCCACTCTATTCTCCTGGTACCGTTTGGCCCCTGGGTTCCATTTACTTATTTTATTATTCCTTTTCTAAGTTTTTAGGGAGACATATTAATGTATGGCAGAATCAGATGATTTGTGTTCTATGGTTCCGCAAAGAAAGGGGGGCAGAACCCCTATCTAAAAGCTATAAATATAAATAAAATTAAAAGAAAAGAAGAAATGAAAAAAAATAAAAATGGGGGACAGATGTGGAAAGTGGTTTTTTTTCTTTTTTTTTTTTTGGATTTTGGGCCACACCCGTTTGACGCTCAGGGGTTACTCCTGGCTATGTGCTCAGAAATCGCCCCTGGCTTGGGGGGACCATATGGGACGCCGGGGGATCGAACCGCGGTCCTTCCTTGGCTAGCGCTTGCAAGGCAGACACCTTACCTCCAGCGCCACCTACCCGGCCCCGGTTTTTTTTCTTTTATTTTTTTTTCTTTCCTTTTTTTTTTTTTTTTTTTTTTTTTGCATTGGCACAGTAAATGTTGGGGAATTTAGAAAGAAAATTTCCTTGACCTAAGAGATACATGGTGGGGCTGGAGAGATAGCATGGAGGTAAGGCGTTTGCCTTTCATGCAGGAGGTCATCGGTTTGAATCCAGGCGTCCCATATGGTCCCCCGTGCCTGCCAGGAGCAATTTCTGAGCCTGGAGCCAGGAATAACCCCTGAGCACTGCCGGATGTGGCCCAAAAACAAAACAAAACAAAACAAAACCAAAAAAAAAGAGATACATGGTGTCTCCACCCTTGAAGCACACTGTCATAAGACCTACAATATGCTCCGGGCATGTTAGCTGTCAAATCCCAAGATTTTTCCTTGTGGTCGCTGGAAAGGTTTTGTTCATTTGCAGTTGTCAGAGTAATTTCTCTGCAATTAGGGAACCTGGTTTTTTCACAGATCCTAGGACAAAGCCTAGGATAAAGTCTTTCTTTATGGTTCCAGGAAAAGTTCTGTTTAGTCGCAGTTGCCAAAGTCATTCTTCTCTAATTAGAGGTCTTGGTTTTTGCACAGATCCTATAACAGAAGGTCTTCTGATTTCATTTCATCGTTAGGTGGTGAGGTAGGGCAACATGCCCTTAGATTGAGTTGTTAATGCTTCCACTTTGTCAGGGTGTTAATTAATCTACCCTGAACAAGTTGGTGTCAGAAGAGTATAAGGCCTTCCCCAGGGGGAATTTGATTCCTGATGCTGGTGTAGAGAACTGTGTCAGTTCTTTTTTTTTTTTTTTTTTGGTTTTTGGTTTTTGGGCCACACCCGGTGACGCTCAGGGTTACTCTGGCTATGCGCTCAGAAGTCGCTCCTGACTTGGGGGACCATATGGGATGCCGGGGGATCAAACCGCGGTCCATCGTAGGCTAGCGCTGGCAAGGCAGACATCTTACCTCTAGCGCCACCACACCGCCCCCCCCCTTTTTTTAAAATAAATTTTATTGTGACTGAAGTGCATTACACAGAATTATTTACGGTACATAGTGACAATGGATGAAGGGCATTCCCACCACCAATGTTGTCCTCCCTCCACTCCTGTTTCCAGCATGTCTCCCATATCTCCCTCCTTTACCCCCCACCCCCAGAATACTAGTGTAACTGGTCTCCACTTTACAGCTTGTTGTAGATTGGGTATCTATTCTGTTGTCATTGACTTTGGGTTTGGTGTTCCAGTCTGATCATTTTATATTTTCACTACATGTTCATGTAACTGGTCCTGGTATCATCATTCCCCCCCCTCAATTTATGAGGCTGAAGTTATGCAATTCTGTTGGAGATAAGAAGGTTAAGGAAAAGAGAAGAAATATTTGGTATCAACTACCAAAAAAAATGCACCCAGACCAAAAAAAATCACCAAATAATATCCACAAGAGTGAAAAAGAAATTAAAAAGTGGAAGAAAAAAGAGAAGGAAAATAATATAAAAAACAAACAAAACAAAACAGGAAAAAGAAATGCTGGAGTGGCAGGGTTTGGTGTTCCCCCATACTTTTTTTTTTTTTTTTTTGCATAGGCTCAGTAAGTATTGGGGAAGGAAGGAAATTCCCATGGCCTAAGAGATTCAGGGTTTCTCCACTCTTGAAGCAACACTGGCTCCATACATACTCATTGCCATATCCCAGGGTTGTTTTGTTGTTTTTTTGGGGTTTTTTTTTTTTTTTTTGTGGTATCAGGAAACTTTTCTCTTGGTTGTGGATGGAAAATCAGGCCACTATAGCTAGCAATCTTGGTATTTGCGCAGGTCTTAGGATAAGGTCTAGGATAGAGTCTTTACAGTTCTAGAGGTTCTGTTTCATCATTGTTGGTGTGTTCAGTCTTCTGTATCATGTGCTCCATGTTTTTGCTTGGTCCCTAAGACAAAGTCTAGGAAATTATGGTTACAAAGGTTCTGCTCAGTCTCTGTTGTCAAAATTGGGCCTCTGTACTAAGAAATCTTGATTTTTGTAAGAGTCCTGGGCTACAGCCTAAGGTAGGATTTTCCTTTTTGGTCTCAAGGTAAGTTCTGCCCAGTCAAGGTTGTCAAAGTCAGTTTTCTGGAGTTAGTTCTCTTATTTTTCATAGATCAAAGGACGATACATCTTGTGGTTTCCACTTAGTGTTAGGTGATGTGATAGGACCTCCTGGTCTTAGGTCAAGTTGTCATTTCCTAGCTGTCCTCGTTGTCATATTAACACTGGCACAAGTCTCCCAACGGAGCTTAGGGAACTGTGTCAGTTCTAAGGTTGGAATCCGGGGATCAGGGTTGGGCAGTCAGTAAGAGATCACCTGAGGTCTAAATCAGGGCCTCCTGATGATTGTTCAGGGGGGAAGGCATCCCTGCATATAAAATTCATGATTTCTTACCCCTATGAGATAGGAATGTCTTTCTATACATAAGATTTCCCTGTTTTAGTGTGCCTATGAAGAATAAATAAATAAATAAATAAATAAATAAATAAATAAATAAATCAAAGAAGCAATGCAAGATTATATTATTGGTCCACTTAAGGGACCAATCTCTATGGTCTGGTTTTGATCTGAGTTTTATCCCAAGCAAGAATTTCTACTAGAATTTTCTCATAAGCAGAACCAGGACAGAACACAACCAAGAGAAGAAGAAAAAATAAAATTAAAAAAAAAAAAAGAAGAAAGAAGGGGGAGAGGGGGGTTACCTCTGCATGTGGAAATAAATACAAGAGTTATAACTATTAAGGAAGTAAACATACAAAGAAAACATAGATATTTCCATTAAGTCTTTTGAGATAGTCTGAGGGGGGAATAAGGTCCAGGGCACACTTTCATCTCACACCATGGCCTTTTATTTAAAAAAAAAAACTTTATTGATTGATTGATTGGTTAGCTTTGGGTCCACACTCAGTGGTGTTCAGAGGTTACTTCTGGCTCTGTGCTCAGAAATCACCCTTGGCAGGCTTGGGGCGGGGGGGTGGGGGGGGACCATAAGGGATGCTGGGGAATCAAACCGGGTCCCTCCCAGTTAGTCACATTCAAGGCAAATGCCCTATGACTATCTTTCCAGCCCCTTACACCATGGTCTTGTGGATTCCGCAAAACTGTTTGCAGCATTCAGGGTCCTCAAGTAGTGTCCTCAAGCTGGGGGTCCCTCAGGAGCTGAGTCCAGTAACAGTTGATTGGATACCTGTTCATTCTAAATAACTGATTCTGTTGTTGCAGGTTTCTTTGTAGTATAAAAGAGAGTCAAGGCTTTGTGTTTCTCCTCATTCAGTGATTTGTTTCCTTCTCATCACTATAATCTGGCTACTACAATGTTCAGAGTATCTACCATTTAGACCATCGTGTTTCTTCGTGAAGTTATTCTAAACATCCCATATTCGTGTACCATTCTATATTTACCCTTCTTCTGGCTTACTTTGTTTTAACATAATATTTTCTAGTTCCATCCATGTTGCTGCAAATTACATGATTATATCATTTCTTAACACTGTAGTATTCCATTGTGTATATGTACCACATCTTCATGATCCACTCGTCTATTGTTGGACATCTAGGTTGATTCCAAGTCTTGGCTATTGTACTGAGTGCTATTATGAATAGTGGTGTGTATATATACTTTTGTATAAATTTCTTTATATCTTGGGGATAGATACCCAAGAGAGGGATTTCTGGGTCATAAGGTAGCACAATTTTGAGTTTACTGAGAACCCTCTATTTTCCATAGGCGTTGGACCAGGTAGCATTCCCACCAGCAGTGAATAAGAGTTCCTTTCTTACCACAACTGTGTCAACAGAGATTGTTCCCATTGTTTTTAATATGTATCATCCTCACTTGTGTAAGATAGTACCTCATTACTGTCTTAATTTGGTTTTCCCTAATGATAAGTGATGATGAACATGTTTTCATGTGTCTATTGGCCATCTGTGGGTCTATTTCAGAAGATGGTTGTTCATTTCTTCTCCCCATTTTTTGATAGTTTTTTTTTTGTGGAGCTATCTTTTCTGAGTATTTTATATATCCTAGACATCAAACCTTTATCTGATGTGTTGAGTGCAAAATTTTTTCCCAATTAGTTAGCTGTCTTTTAGTTTTAGCCCATGTTTCTTTTGCCGTACAGAAACTTTTTAGTTTGATGTACTCACATTTATTTAGGTTGATGCTATGGTTCTTGCCATTGACATGCTATCATCAAAGGCTTTTTTGAGGTGTAATCTTGGAGTTTTCTGTCTGTTTTCCTCAGTAAACTTTATGGTTTGGGGTCTGATTTCAAGGTCTTTAATTCATTTTGATTTGACTTTTGTGTAGGTGTGAGGTATGGATCAGTCTTTAATTTCTTACAGGTGATTATCTAGTTGTTTCAGCACCATTTGTTAAAAAGACTGTCTTTTTTCCATTTCAGGTTCTTGGCTCCTTTGTCAAATATTAGTTGAGTGTATGTTTGGGGGTTTGTACTGGATATTCTATTCTGACTTATTGGTCTGAGACTCTTGTCTTTGTTCCAGTACCAGGCTGTTTTGATCACTATGGCTTTGTAGTAAAGTTTCAAGTTAGGTAAAGAGATGCTACCTAATTTCTAGTTTTTCAAAATGGATTTGGCTAAGCTAGGTCTTTTGTGGTTCCACACAAACTTTATCATTGATTATTCCTTTTTGTTTGTTTTTTGTTTTTGGGCCACACCCAGTGACACTCAGGGGTTACTCCTGGCTATGCGCTCAGAAGTCACTCCTGGCTTGGGTGACCATATGGGACGCCGGGGGACCTAACCACGGTCTGTCCAGGCTAGCACTTGCAAAGCAGACACCTTACCTCTAGCGCCACCACGCCGGCCCCTATCATTAATTATTCTAAATCCTGATGTCTGAATTTGCCTAGGGATTGTATTAAATCTATATAGTAGTTTAAATAAGATCATCATTTTGATGAATAATATTGATTCTTCCTGCCCATGTGCATCAGATGTTCTTCCAATTCCTAAGATCCTTTTCAATTTTTCTCTAAAGTGTTTTGAAGTTTTTGTGATATAGGTCTTTCACCTCTCTTGTTAGGTTGATTATATTATATATGTTATATATATAACATTATACTTTATATGTTATAATATACTTTAATATTATGTATATGTTACATATAATAATTCTGATATACTGAGCATTTTCTTAGTGTTATATAATTGTGGGTTATTTATATGGGTAGTTTAGTTTTTTCTTTTTTTGTGATGGGGGTACACCTAGCAGTGTTCAGGGGTTACTCCTGGCTCTGCACTCAGCAATCACTCTTGGAGGGCTCAGAGAAATATGTGAAATGCCAGAAATCGAACCTGGGTCAACCATGTGCAAAGCAAATGCCCTACCCATTGTGCAATCACTCCAGCCCCATATATGGGTAGTTTCATTTAATCTTTCAACTTACTCTATGGTGTGACTATTACTACTAATCTCATTTTATAGATGAGGAACATAAGTCTTTGATTTGTGGAGATTAGGCTAGCACATGAAAATTAAATTTAAATCTGGTAGCCTGAATATAGAGTTCACACTACAGTCCATTATTCTGTTCTGTCCACTCTGGTCCAGAGATAATATACACCCGAATCTGGTTTCTCTAATAAAAGCAACCTGTACTCTAGATTTATTCACCAAACCTGTTTGCCTTCATTAGTCACTCAGCTTGACTTGTCACAACATGGCCCAAAGCCTTTCTAAATCTCCAGTTTCGTAACTTTCCCCTTCTGCATATTTTTCTTCTTCATATTGCAGCTATTCCATTGTTAGGAAGTAGCAGTAACTTATTGAGTCAGAAAGGAGAGCAGGAGGGTCAACCTTGATTTGCAATTAGCCACAGTTTTGTTTCTAATCCCCAGCAGCAATGTATGGTCCCCTGAGCACTGCTAGGTGTTCAAACCAAACCAAAATGGTGGTAGTAACATCTTAATTTTTTTCAACTATTTAAAATTCCAGGACTGAGTTAAAATAGATATAAGATGAATCAAAATTTGTTATGCCAGAAAAATAAAAGATTGTCATAATTTTCCCAATGGCCCTGCTTCACCACTCCTCTACAACTCTCTACAGAGACACCAATCTGGCCAAAACTTCAGGTAAGCTGATATTTTGGCTAACATTTCCAGGACTTTTTTGGGAGTCAGTGCTAGTACCATCCCCCTGCCTTCTCATACTTCAGGAAGTCCTGGCAACTGAAAACACCCCCCCCCAAAGATACAGTATCAACAATACTGGTTGGAATTCTGGACTATTTTTATTCAATTGTCATCCCAGTTTAGATACCAATGACTACAACTTGGATAAAACTGGAAAGTGTTGGGGCCAGATCAATAGCGCAGCTGTTGGGCGTTTGCCTTGCACTCGCTGACCTAGAATGAACCTCAGTTTGATTTCCGGCATCCCATAGCCAGAAGCGATTCTGAGTGCAGAGCCAGAAGTAATCCCTGAGTGTCGCTGGGTGTGGCCCCAAAACCAAACCAAACAAAAACAAAACAAACAAGAGAAGTGTCCATCAAGGAAATTGATTTGGGAGGACATATATTCAGTGATCTAACTCATATGTGAAGTACAAGGAAAGAAAGCAAGGGAATAATAGTGTCTAGTGAAACAAAACCTGAAATTATGCCAAAAGAACTACATTTCCTGAACAGGAACAAGGTGGAGAATTATAGACAACAGGGACCCAAGGACAGACTAATGGATACTTTGGTGGTGGGTATGGTGCAGTAACACTGTATTACTAAAATACAAAGATTTTGCTATTATAAATAATACCTCAATTTTAAAAAGTATCTTCCACCATTCCTGAAGACTATCCTTTATCCTATAAGCAAGCCTCTATCACAAAGCAATTAATTAGATATGCCTGGTGCTTGGTTTTTAGTTTGTTCCTGATAAAAGCACAAATTTAATATTTATGTGTTAAATCTATTTCTATTGTATTTCTTCCATTTCCTTCCCATTCCTTCCTCATTCCTTCATTCCCTTTCTTTCATTTCTTTTTTCTTTCCTTTCATTTTCTTTTTCTCTTTTTCCTTTCTTTTTCTTTCTTTCTTTCTTTCTTTTTTCTTTTTCTTTCTCTTTCTTTCTTTCTCTCTTTCTTTCTCTTTCTTTCTTTCTTTCTTCTTTCTTTCTTTCTTTCTTTCTTTCTTTCTTTCTTTCTTTCTTTCTTTCTTTCTTTCTTTTTCTTTCTTTCCCTTCCTTCTTTTCAAAAACAGGCAAAAGTAGGAGATGTAGCCACAACATCATTAGCTTTCCTATTTTTTTATTTTTCACAAATGTAATTCTTTAATCTATTTAACAATTATATTTATGTATGTGTGTAATAGTAAATATGAAAATAAAATCATCCTCTTTTTTTCAAATAGTCAATTTTTCTAGTATCTCCTCTTATTTTCCTAGTTTTAGTTTGATTCTGGGGTTCCATCCTGTGATGCTCAGGGCCTACTCTTCTTGTTTGGCTTTGGGGGCACACCAGGTAGTGTTCAGAGTTAACTCGTATCTCTGTGCTCAGAGATCAATCCTGGCATGGTTCAAGAAACCATATATTTTATGAGACTAAACTCATGTTGGCTTCATGCAATTGCTTCCCTACTGTATTATCTTTCCAGAACCTCAGGGATTATTCTTGGATCAGAACTTAAGGGTTGCTCCTCATAGAGCCACAGTGCCATATGCTACCAAGACTCAAGCCCAAACCTCTTGCAAGCTAAGCATAAGATACTGCATGTTCTTTTATTATATTATCCACCATTTGTTTAATCTTCGATGGGGGAAAAGACTGAATTGAAATTTTTTCATATATCAACAAAGAAAATTTTCAGTATGCTTCAAATGACTAATTTTCACAGCATGAAGTTATTTCACACCATTAAGTTATTTTCTAAACCAAACGTGATTAACATTTGGGGAAAACTAAGTTAATTGTGCTATTTAACATTGAACTGCTCAAAGTTACTTTCATTTAAAACTATTACTATCTGCTACATATTTATATATGTTTGGAAAGATTTGCCCTATTCTAGATGGTATTTTGTTGTTATTGTACTAATAATATTCCCAAGAATATTAGTGTTCAGTTGCAAAATTTTTTTTGTATTTTTGTTTGTTTTCTTTGGGGCTCATACACAGTGATTTTTTCTTATTGTGTGCTCAGAAATCACTCCTGGGTGGGGGAGGGCTGAGCAATAGCACAGTGGTGGGGTATTTGCCTCGCAAATGGCTGACCCAGGATGGACCTGGGTTCAATTCCTGGCATTCCATAATGTCCCCTGAGCCAGAAGAACATAGCAGGAGTAACTCCTGAGTGTCACTGGGTGTGCCAACCCCCCAAAAATAAAATAAAAAATCACTCCTGGTAGGACTCAGAGATCCATGAGTGGTGCTGGGATTCAAACTCAGGTTGGTCACCTGGAAGACAACTACCTTACCCACTGTTCTATTGCTCCAATTTCTTGCTAAATTATACAGGACTGTGTGTCACCAAGTGTAAATGGCATTGAACCTAGCACTGGAGAACCCGGTGTTGGCTTCCATTGATATGGAATTGCTTTCTCTTATGCAATGCTTACTAACTAGAAGATATTTGAAAGTTATATTGATTATAAAAATCACATATAACTGTAAATTGAAGGACTTTTCCCTGAGCACATCAATATTTTCTTTCTCCTTTATTCTAATGCCAAGCTAGGGATAAAGAACACTTTGAGACAGCCATTCCATGTGGGCTATCACCCAATAAAAGAAAAGAAACACTAAAGAGTAACTATATAAAACAATAAATATATCATTTCCCGTTAGCACAACAAGGGCCCTATTTCTGATATTAGAAATTAGACCATGCTAATTTCTACTGGGAGAGCATTTGTTCTTCTCCCTCTGATTGTTTGATTTTTTTGTTTGTTTGTTTGTTTGTTTGTTTGTTTTATGTCTTTAAGTTTGGGACCTCATCAAATTGTACTCAGGGCTTACTGGCTCCTGGCTCTTCGTTCAAGGATCATTCCTGGTAATACTCAGGTGACCATAGAGGGTGCTGAAGATTGAATCTATAATACCTGTATGCAAAGCAAACACCTTGTCTTCTATGCTATCTCTCCAGCCCCTTCGTCTGACTTATTTCACTTAACAGAATCCCCCGCTGACTGCATCCATGTTGTAGCAAAAGGCAAGAATTTTCTTATAGCTGAGTAAGTAATTCATTGTGTATATAGACCAGTTTCATGATCCACTTAAATGTTGAGCATTTGGGTTTTTTCCAGAACATGGCTATTGTAAATAGTGCAGCAGTAAACACACACAGGTATGTCTCTTGAATTATTTTTGTATGTTTCAATTTAGAAGCCTACGAGTGCAATCACTGGCTCATATGGTGGCTCTGTTTTTAATTTTTAAGAAGTCTCTAGAATATTTTCTGTGAAAGCTAGACCAGACCACATTCTACCAACAGAGAAATGTCACTGCATCTCCGACATTTTGTTTCTGCCTTTTTTGGATAGAAGACATAAATATAAAGTGATATCTCATTTTCATTTTGATTTAGTGACCCAGTTAATCAGTGATGAACACATTTTTCATACATCTGCTGGCCATCTCTGTGTGTCTTCTCTAAAAAAATACATCATAATTACTTTCTTTGGACTCCAGCACAGCAGAATTCCCTTCCCAGGTCTTGAGACTGCTGACAAGCCTTGCCAATTTAGACTTGTCAGACCCCCCATCATGTGTGCAAATCTGTCTCTGTAGCTCTATCTCTCTTCCTTGAATAAGGCTTCTCTATATTGGTAAGTTTGCCTAAACTTACGTATACAAACACAGAGACAGAGACATACTATTGAGTAGTCTCTGGGAGCCCTGACTCTATAACTAATACCAATAACAATAGTAGGAAGTGTGCAAGAAAACTTGGAAGTAGTAATGTGGGAAGAAGTAAGAAATGAGCCTGAAAAAGGGGATGCCTCATCCGACTTTAGACCCATTTGGGCACCTTCCTGCGTAACAGAGGGCTATCTACCTGGTATCAAATCATTCCTCTACCATGTGCCAGGACACAGCCAGACAGAGCACATCATGATGCTATCCTACATACGATAAAGGTGCCACATCTCTCCACCAATATCCCCAAGTTATCTTCCAACCCTCAGCATGCTCTTTAATGGGCACTTTCGTTTGTTTGTTGGTTGGTTGATTTGGTTTTGGTTTTGGTTTTGGGTCACACCTGGCAATGCAAGGGGTTAATCCTGGCTCTATACTTAGGGATCACTCCTGGAAGGCTCCGGGGACCAAATGGGATGCCAGAGATCAAACCTAGGTAGGCTATGTGCAAAGCAAATGCCCTCCCTACTGTGCTATCCAGCCCCTAACAACACTTTTTAATACAGTTTTTATAATAACCATGTGAATTACAAGTCTTTCATAGTTATAGTTAAGGTACACAGTGACAGTGAATTAGAGAATTTCCACCCTCCACCACTGTTCCCAGCAAACATCCTATACCTCCACCCTTTGCCCCTGGACTGCTAGTATAACAGGTCCCTTTTGTGTATAGCTTGTTGTAGTTTTGGTCTCTTGATTCTATTGTCATTGACTTTGGCTTGGGTATTTAGGTCTGATCGTTCTTTCTTTTGGGGGGCACACCCTGTGTCGGTCAGGGGTTACTCCTGGTTATGGGTACAGAAATTGCTCCTGGCTTGGGAGACCATATGGGACACCGGAAGATCAAACCTCGGTCCATCCTTGGTTAGTGTGTGCAAACCAAACGCCCTACCACTTGCATCACTGCTCTGGCCCCAAGTCTGATCATTTTTTATTTCCACTCAATGCTCATGAGACTGCTTGCCCCTGTACCATCCATTTTTATTTCTCAGTTTGTAGGAAGACATAAAAATATGAGACAGAACAAGAAGATTCATGTTCTATGGTTCTGTTAAAAAAAGGAAAGTGGGTGGAAGCCCCTTATAGCCTCTAGAAGCTATAAAAATTATTTTTAAAAAAGGAAAAAACAAAGAAGAAAGAAAAAGAAAAAAAGGAGGGGATTGATGTGGCAAGTTTTGTTTTTCTGATTTTGCATAGGCACAGTAAGTATTGGAGAAATTAGAAAGGAAATTCCCTTTGCCTAAGAGATAAAGGGTTTCTTCACCCTTGAGGCATACGGTCATGGGCTCAACTGCAGGCTATAGCCATGTTCATTGTCGAACCCCCAGGTCTTTTTATGGTGCCAGAAAATGTTCTGCTCAGTTGTGGTTGTCAAAGTCAGTAATTAGAGATTTTTATTTTTACACAGATTTTTTTTTTCAAAAATGGCTTTTATTGAGACACTTAGGGCTTCTGCAACATTTCCAGTTGAGGCTCTTCACATCCAATACTTAGGTGCCCAAACTCATTTCCCAATGCCAAAGATGACCTTCCGGTCAAGGACAGATGCGTATCTACAGATTTTAAGACAAAGTCTAGGATAGAGTTTTACTCTATGGTTCCAGAAGTTCTGCTCAGTCACAGTTGTTGTAGTCAGTCTTCTATAATTAGTGATCTTGGTTTTTGCACAGATCAAAGGACAGAGTAGCAGGCACATTTTTAAGTATGATTGCTGTAGTTTGGATTTCAAGTATAGTATTTTGGCTCTGTCATTTAGACATATCCAAATATTTCATCTAGACAATACTTATGTGCTCCAAACTTCTGAACACTGCAACACTCTTATTTTTGTTATTTTTAGGGTTTTTTGTTTGTTTTTGGTTTTGGTTTTTGGGTCACACTCTGCATCGCTCAGGGGTCACTCCTGGCTCTCTGCTCAGAAATTGCTCCTTGCAGGCTCAGGGGACCATATGGAATGTCAGGATTTGAACCACCGACCGTCTGCATGCAAGGCAAATGCCTTACCTCCATGCTATCTCTCCGGCCCCTATTTTTAGTTTTTGAACCACAATTGTCAATGCTCAGCAGTCACTGCTGGCTCTGCACTCAGAAACTCTGGGAACTATATGGGATGCTGGTAAACAAATCAGGTCAGCCAGGTTGACCATGTGCAAGTGCACTACCTCTCCAGCCTCAACACTCCTAGATTCTTAGCTGAAATCCTTCTATAATAAAAAAAAGAGCAGGATAAAAAAAAAAAAACCGCATGTACACAAACACAGAAACCCACAAAAGTATAACTTTTGTTTTGTTTTGTTTCAGATAAAAAAAAAAAACAATAAGTTGATGAGGAAGCAAGACAAAGGACTTTGGGATACGGATAGTAAATGATGAAAAAAGAGTCAGTTTTGCTTGCTGTGATTGTCAATCTTCTGCTACAGATGCTGGCAACTGGAGTGTTTATACCCCTGCTTTCAAGGGGCACCATTCCCTTCAAATATTTCTCTTCTGCTTTCAGAGGAACCTTGAAAGGTCAGGGCACAATTATTACACCAGTTGTTCTTTGATTTCCTTCCATTTAAAATCATTAATTAATTTGTCAAAGTGCCATGTTTGGGGCAACATCTGAACCAACCAACGTCTGGTACCATCTCACCTCTCCTCATCCTCGTCATCCCTGTCACCTGATGGCAGATTTGGTTTCTTCATTTTAACCCTTGGTGATCATCTAAGTCTTTATTTACTCTCAACAGTTCTCCAAACAGGTCTCAATCTCTCGTCCTGTCCCTCGAGTGCTGATACTCATGAAGAAGAAATTCTTGACTGCTTGCTTGGAATCAAGGAAGGTCTCTTTGTTGAGGACTGCAATGCCCTCTCAGAGCTAGGTTCTTGTATTTTATTTTTATATCTTTCTCTTTTATTCCTCCTGTTTCCTTTCCCATAATTATTATTGTTGCTGCAGTCATGCAAGCTTGCTTGTTGTGCTCACGAGGGTAGGCTGTACATCAGCTATAGTGCTCACATATGCTTGATATATTGCTTCAGAGATTACTCTTTCTGTTATAAATCTGAGAATCATGAAGAGCAGTGCCCCAGAGGACTGCATTGAACTTGTGGAATGGTGTGTGACATTGACTCCTGACCCCCTACAGGCAAGACAGATGCTCTCCCACTGACCTACTCCTAGATCCCTCTCTCATCTTTCTTTTTGAGTGTTTTTATTGGTGATGATGGTGGGGTTTTGTGTGGGGTTTTTGTTTGTTTGTTTGTTTGTTTTTGTTAGGGACTGTTTGGACCACACCAGAAGTGCTCAGATATTACTCCCGGCTCTGCACTCAAAGATCATTCCTGACAGGCTTAGGCCAGAGTTGGCTGCATGCAAGGCAAATGCTCTACCCATGTAATATCGCTCCTATCTTCTCATCTTATCTTGAATAACACCTATAGTGACTTTAAAAGGAATAAAGGGGGAAAGATAGTGTTTGTAAAAAGTTAAACCCACAAGAACATTTTAATAATGCAATTTACTAGATCCCTAATGTGTGTGCATATGTAAAACGAACAACCTATCATAGAAAAGCCAAGACTATAGTTTCTCATTTTAAAAATGAGATCACAGAGACTTTGTGTTTGATTCCATGAGATTAGCCCAAATACCCATAATAGAGTTCAAAATATGTATTAGTTACATGCCAGAGCTAATTTTCTTTAGTTGTTTTGGTATGGGGCCATAACCAGTATTGGTCAGGGTCTATGAATTTGGGGTTTGCCCCCAAAGTGCTCAGGGATTAGGGATTAAACCATGACCTTCTGTATGCAAAGCACACCCTCCAGCCCTGTGAGTCATTTTTCCAGTCATACTTAACATTCTTTTCTTTTTGGTTTTTGGGCCACACCCGGTGGTGCTCAGGGGTTACTCCTGGCTGTCTGCTCAGAAATAGCTCCTGGCAGGCACGGGGACCATATGGGACACTGGGATTTGAATCAACCACCTTAGGTCCTGGATCAGCTGCTTGCAAGGCAAACACCGCTGTGCTATCTCTCCGGGCCCACTTAACATTCTTAATCTCTACCCAAAGACTGTCTTGTAAGATGCAAGGAAAATGGAACACACATGCAGATGTATGCAACGTGCATGTATGCACGTGCGTGCGCGCGCGCACACACACACACACACACACACACACACACACACACACAACACATGCCTCCAAACCAAAGGCATTTTGGTGTTCGTATGACTCATTCTTCAGTCCATACAGGACATTTTCAAAAAGTGAGCACTTATCTGTAAGGAACTGTTCGAGAAGATATAAGTTTAAATGAATAGACACTTCACTTAAATAGACACTTTATGTCAAGGTAGATTCCATGGAAATAGCCTTTAAGCTCATCCAAGTGTGATGAAAACATATTCTTGAATAGGATTCAAGGGAATCCTTGAATTCAGCAGCAGCTTGGGGTTGTCTTTACTCATCAACATTATAATAAAATTACACTTGTTAGAGAACCTATTGTATTCAGCCACATGATGATGAGTTGAACACTTAGTTTAATGCAATTTTTTTTTCAAATGGATTCTGAGAAATAACAATTCTGAGAGGTTCTCTTTTCCAAAAAATCCCAAGGTTAAATATAAATGGTACATTTTGCATGGTCTTAGAAATTCAAAAAATACTTCATCAAGCAAGTGATTTTGAGAATCTCTACAATAT
This sequence comes from Suncus etruscus, assembly GCF_024139225.1. NCBI lineage: Eukaryota > Metazoa > Chordata > Mammalia > Eulipotyphla > Soricidae > Suncus > Suncus etruscus. The sequence continues at coordinate 73,985,508 of NC_064863.1, forward strand.
GAGAAGGAATTTAACTATTAATTCAACAAGTCTTAAATATTTTGACCATAGAACATTCTTTTTGTTGTGACACATTAACACCATTTAGGATTGGCGTCGTCCTTTAAATACATTCCATTAACTAAAATGGAAAAGAAAAAGAGAATATGTATTTTATAGTTTAAGCTCAAGGCTCTCTGGAGGGAGGGAGAGAGAGAGAGAGAGAGAGAGAGAGAGAGAGAGAGAGAGAGAGAGAGAGAGAGAGAGAGAGAGAGAAGAAAAGTTACTTTATCCTTGTGCAGGGGCCATGCTAATTTTCTCTGTATCATTCCAATTTTAGTAATTGTGCTGCCAAAGTGAGCACAAGAAAAGATACTTTAAAGTAATCGGGGAGGGGGCAACAGGGATATGATTCAATGGTAAAGCACAATTTGCATACCTCTGACCTGAGTTTACTTTTGTTTGTTTGTTTGTTTGTTTTGGTTTTGGGGCCACAACTAGCAGCACTCAGGGGTTACTCCTGGCTCTATGCTCAGAAATCACTACTGGCTTGCTGGGGGCCATATAGGATGCAGTGGATTGAGCCTGGGTCTATCCCAGGTCGGCCACATGCAAGGCAAATGCCCTACCACTATGCTATTGCTCTGGCCCCATAACCTAAATTTAATCCCCAACCCACACACACAAATCAAAACACTTAACCAATCAAAAAACAAATTAGAACAGGGGCCAGAGAGATCAATCAAGATTAAGGCACTTGCCTTGCACATGGTTGGCCCAAATTTGATTTCCTAATTTACATGTGATTCCCTGACCATCAGCAGAAGTGATTTATGAACACAGAGCCTGAAGGAGTGCATTAGCACTGCCAAGTGAGGTCCAGAAATCAAAACAAAACAAAATTTTAAAAAAGGGACTGAGAGATAGGACAAAATAGCATTTGCCTTACAGGTGGTTGGCTTGGGTCCAATCCCCTGGGTCCCATAAGGTCCCCAAATACGAATAGTAGTAATTCCTGAATGAAAAGTCAGAAGTTATCCTTGAGCATTGCCAGTTGTGGCCAAGAACAAACAAAAATTACAAAGAGATTATCATGTAACATGATACATTTGGGGGGAACACACCCAGCGATACTCAAGGGTTACTCTTGGATCTGTGCTCAAGAATCATGGTGCTTATTATCATTAAAAATAATAATTATTGAAATTTTTTTATTTAAGAAAAAGATGAATCACTCCTGGTCGGCTTGGGGGACCACATGAGATATCAAGGATCAAGCCTGCAAGACAAATGTCCTACCCGATATACTATTGCTATGATCTCCCCATTTTTATTAGGTGAAACTTTGACCTGTTTGTGGTTATAGGAACCACTTAAAAAACGCTAAGGAGTGCCAACATTCCATAGAAGATGCAAGACAGTCGTTTCATTCCTTTGACTGCCATTTGGCCCTCTTTGGCCTGGTTTTCTTAACTATAGGCCTGTCCTTACTGGTAATCACAGCATGGGAGTGAAATGTAGATGAGCCAGATGACCAGATTTTCAGAGATAAAATACAAAGGGATATTTTTCTTTATAGCTTATTAACTATCTACAAAGTCACCTCCTCCTGCCCAGTTTTATTATTTGTTATAATGAAGAAAGCAGAAGTAGTCCCTGCTGAGCACTATTATTTATATTGCTTAATCTTTTAACAACTTTATTACTGTTCATAGTGGATTTTGTCCACTTCTCCTGTTTGAGATTTCACTGATCAATCCTTAAATTTTTGACTCAGTACTTTCATTATTTTAATAGTGTGAATAACACAATCAATAACTATTTAAGAAAGCATTTGTGTGAACTATAGTTCTGATCACTGAATTATTATCAGCAAGTTTAAAGACTCAATCAATTCAAATAAATTGTGCAATGGTTTCAAATAAACCTGATAAATGGCAAATGAAAGACTAGAAGCCCTTTTGGGGTTAATATCCAAATATAGAAAGCATTCATAAAGATCAATAACAGTAAATCTAAGAACCTCACTAAAAAAGAGGAGAGGAAATAAACATTTCTCTGAAGAAGATTTATGATCAAATGGCATATGAAATATATTTCATCATTCCTTATTATAATAGAAATCCAAATAAAGACATTCATTGGGGGCTGAAGTGATAGGGCTAGGGCATTTGCCTTACACATGGCTGACCTGCATATGATTCTCGACATCCCATATGGTGCTCTGATTCCACTGGGAGCAATTCCTGAGTGCAGAGCCAGTAAAGGCCATGAGCACTGCTCGGTGGGCGCCCTCACCCTCTCAAAAATAAAATAATTAGGATATCAATATGATATCACCTCATACTGGTAATATATCACTATGCTATAACAAAAAGACTAGGGCCCGGAGAGATAGCACAGCGGTGTTTGCCTTACAAGCAGCCAATCCAGGACCAAAGGTGGTTGGTTCAAATCCCGGTGTCCCATATGGTCCCCCGTGCCTGCCAGGAGCTATTTCTGAGCAAACAGCCAGGAGTAACCCCTGAGCACTGCCAGGTGTGGCCCCCCCCCCCAAAAAAAAAAAGAAAAAAAAAGACTAACATCAAGCTGTATTGGTAGAGATGCAGAGAAACTTCAATATACCAATGAGGAGACTATTGTCTAACTCTGCTCTTATGAAACAGTATGTAAAGTTCTAAAAATAATATAGAATAGAGCTCCCAATGTGACCCAGTGACCCCATAGCTTGGCATCTACCCCTAAGTCAAGAAAAATAAAACAATCATTCAAAAAGATTTATGCATACCTATGTTCATTGAAGCACCTAATACAATAGCCAGGATTTTGTACAATATAAACATTGTCCAAAAATAGTGGGCAGATAATGAATGTGAGGTGTATCTATAAACATATATAAACAATGGAATACTATGCAGTCACAAGAACTGATCAAGTCATGAACTTTGCTGCAACTTGAATGAAACTGGAGAATGTCATATTTAATTGAAATAAGTCAGACGGACATATATTGGTTGTTCTCACTAATCTATGCTATATTGAATAGCATGCCAAAGAAATGGAAGGTATCAGAGGTGAGCAAACCATTGGTCTTATTACAGAAACGAAAATGTCAGGGAAAGTTTTCTGTGCTGAATTTATTTTTATTGGGACCCTTTAGGATTCTTGGATCTTGGTGTGACAAGCACATTTTAAAGTTTAATTATTGTAATCTGGGTCCCATGCTTCCAGTAGTTTTGGCTCTAGTGGTTGTTGTGTCTGAAAATATTTCCATAAGATTATTCTTTGCCTGTTGTCCCACCTTGACCTTCCAGATGGGGGCGCTGTTGAGAGCAGAATAAATAGTTTGGGAGCGAGGTGTTAGGGGGTCTTTTGCCAGAGTTGGCTGGCTGGCTCTAGGTGTGTTTTGGAGCTAGCAGCAGGCTGACAAAAGACTCTGTTCGCCCAACCTTTTACCCCTTAACTCTCCTGTCTGTGTGGATTATTTGCTGCGGATACATATTACGATCTCCCCCCCTCCCCAAAAGGGACAAGGGGATGGGAATCTACTTCTCATTCTGGGAGCTCTTTGAGAATACACAACCAACCAACAAAGGAGTAAATGGGACCCAATAAATGGGGCAACAGTGGTTAGATGTAGATAGATATCTTGTTTCTATTACAGATGAACCCAAGCCCCGGCTTTTGCCCATGTTACTTCTTTTCTTTTCTTTTTTTTTTTTTTTTTTTTTTTGGTTTTGGATCACACCTGGTAGCTCCTAGCAGGCTCAGGGGACCATATGGGATGCCGGGATTCGAACCACTGACCTTCTGCATGCGAGGCAAACGCCTTACCTCCATGCTATCTCTCCGGCCCCGCCCCTATGTTACTTCTAAACTGAAAACCACAGATAGGAATAGAATACCGAAAGAGCACAATTAAAAAGGGATATTATATACAAAGAGTTGACTTACAGAAGATTTATTATAAAAAACTCTCAAGGCCCAAAAAAGAGGACAGAAATAGTTTCAACTAACTTCTCATATCATGATGCACTGAAATTAGAAGTGAATTACAAACAGACACAAAGAAAGAACATTAACACCTGAAAATTAAACAGCTCAATGATGAACAGTGAGAGGGTTAGAGATGCAATCAAAGAGGATATCAAATAATTCCTGGAAGCAAATGAGAATGAAGAAACAAATTATTAGAATTCGTGGGAGACAGCAAAAGTGGCACTGAGAGGAAAATGTATAGCTTTGCAAGCATTTTTCAGGGAGAAAGAAAGAGCCCCACCTAAGTAACTTAACGGCTTAAAATAATTAAAAATGATCAACAAAACAGATGCAAATAGGCATATGGAAGGAAATAACGAAGTTCAGAGCAGAAATCAATGAACTGGAAACTTGTTGATGGGGTCATCTTTATTTATGGAATAGGACCCCCAGGTTCTGATGAAGAAAAGTTCTGCATCTTCTAAATATCTTCCTTTCTCATCTTCTCTGACGTTTATTTCCTTAGCAAGGAAATAGTGAGCTTCAGTCTTCTTTCATTTTGCACTGGTGAAGGGGGTATACATTTTTATGACTGAAATACAAGTACAAACATATTTGTAACCATGGTGTTTAACTAAAGATATAAAAAATTTAAGAAGTGAAAAATAATAACATAAATGAGTAATTCGAAGAATGCTCTGATGATTGAATGATCACCTAAATTTCTGTATATGAAAGTGACAGCAAACCTATGCATTCAATTTTTTTTCACTTACTATCTAGCCCTAGGATTTTAAAATTTAATTTAAAATACGTTTTTTCAAGGGAGTGGAGTGATAGCACAGCATATAGGACATTTGCCTGTGTGTAACTGACCCAGAATTGATACCTGGCATCCCACATGGTCTCCTGAGCAGGCCAGGAGTAATTTCTGAATGCAGAGCCAGGAGTAACCCCTGAGTGCCACTGAGTGTGGTCCAAAAACAAACAAACAAACAAACAAAAACATTTGGATTTTAGGCCACACCTGAGTGTACTCAGTGTTTACTCCTGACTCTGTCCTAAGGAATCACTTCTGGCCAGAGTCAAGGGACCATATGGGTTCTGGAAATTGAACCTGGCAAGGCAAATGCTCTATCCACGGCATTGTCTATCTCTACTCCCCTCAGATTTTTTAAAAAAACACTTGTCTAAAGTGATTGCTAATACCATTCCTCAAATATGATTGTAAACCTTCTTAATGTGATTTCTAAATAATGTCAGTCTTATTCTAGTACAGATTTTCAGTTTTATTTTTAAATTTCAAGAGCCATTAGCTACCCAGTGATGTTTCTATTTTTAAACTTTGATGGATTCTTATCTAATTTATGATGCTCAAACGCAGTTTGTCAGTTTTTAGAATGTTCCTGACTTTTGTAAAATTCATTTTCTGAGGATCCCAGTGTAAGTGTGGAAGATCCTCACCCAAAGTGAGTTGTTTGAGTACGGCACCCTAAATTGGTACCCTCCGCCGAGCATCACATAAAAACAGCTCAAGCATCACAGCCAGGCATGTGCGTAGAGTGCCCCTACCACCCTCGTCATAACAATGAAGAGGAGAGAAGAATGGAAAAAAATTTTAATTTAAGAAATGTAATAGATCAATCAAACTTTCTGAGTGTGGATATCTTTGCTCCCAAAATAAATACATTTATTTCATAACTTAGCATATCTTCAATATTCATTCAACCCAATATTCTAAATATAAGGTCAAATAAATGATGGCTACATTTATTGCAAATTTAATGTACTTTCATCTTTTTTAAATATTTTGGCTTTTGGGCTATATCCAGTAGTACTCAGGGCTTACTTCTGGCTCTATGCTCAGCGTTCATTCCAACTAGTGCTCAAGGATGTTGTTTCCTTTGTGCTCACTGTCTTTGATGCCAGGGATGGAAGCCAAGTTGGCTACTTGCAATGCATGCACCTTACTCCTATATTATTTATTTTCCTTAGTACTTTTTCATATATTTAAATGATACAGTAAGGCTAGATTTGCAGCCATTTATCAATTTAAGAAATATATCTTGGGCCCGGAGAGATAGCACAGCGGCGTTTGCCTCGCAAGCAGCCGATCCAAGACCAAAGGTGGTTGGTTCGAATCCCGGTGTCCCATATGGTCCCCCGTGCCTGCCAGGAGCTATTTCTGAGCAGACAGCCAGGAGTAACCCCTGAGCACCGCCGGGTGTGACCCAAAAACCAAAAACCAAAAAAAAAAAAAAAAAAGAAATATATCTTAACATAAAAATGTGCTTGTGTTTCCTGGAAATAAAACCCATACAATGTAAGGCAAGCATTCTATACTATTGAACTATCTCTCTGTCCCCTAACTTAATTGTAAAAAAGGAACATTAAAAAGTAAAAGCAAAGAGCTGAGTTGATGTTTTGCATATAGAAAAAAATGGGCTTCGAGTTTCAGAACCACATGGTTTCTATTATACACCATCAGAAGTGATTCCTAAGCACTAAACTGGGAGTAGCCCCTGAATACCACCAGATGTGGCCTCTCACCCTGGCCCCCCATAACAGAAAAACTAAAACAGCTTCTTTTGTAACCTTTGAAAAATACATTCAAGTTTTTTTTAATTAGCCATAGATAGAGATAAATTATGAACAGCAGCTCTATGCACTAAAAATATTTCAGTGCAATCTTATTTTAATGCAAAAAGGAAACTAGCATATAAATTGAAAAATAGTGAGAAAGTAGTTTTCATAGCTTTCCTTGAAGCACTATTTTGAATATGAACTTTACCTTGGCTCTCTCCATTCTCTCTGTGTTTTTATGTGTCCTATTTTGCTACTGCCTTAATTTCAGATTTATTTAACTGCTACAAAATTAGTCACTGGAAAAATATACATTGAGCATAACGAATAATCCAGGTGTCGTGTTAGCTGCAAGACGTATACAGGTGAGCATAAATAATGTCTTGCTAGAAAGATAATACAGATTGTAAGACACTTGCCTGCATGCAATTGATCTGAGTTCAGTCCCCTGACTGGTGTTTGCCCTGCACACAGCTGACCTGGGTTTGATACCCAGCATCCCACATGGTCCCCTAAGCCTTCCAGGAGTAATTTCTAAGCACAGAGCCAGGAATAACCCTTGAAGAATGCAGGATGTGGCCCCAAAACAAACAAAAGACAGGATTCCTCCCTGCCTTTAGAGTTTATGAGGTACATGAAGGACAAGAGTCATGCACCTTAAAGTATCCATAAGAAATGTGTATTTGCATGGTTTTTCAGGTTGGGGTGAGTGCATATTGGCTTCCCAGACAGAGGCGATGCCTGTGTGGGGTGGAGGAGAGCAGAGTCCTTGTCCAGTCAGCGCACATGGGACACATGAATTTAAACTGGCTCTGCGGATCTGTCAATCCTGGCAGGACAGGTTCAATACAGCTCCAGGAATCCACACAGGTTCCTGGATAGAGACAAGCTCTTTGTTTAAAATTACTTTATTTAAACCCTGTGGTTACAAGATTGTTCATAATATAGTTGGTTTTTTTCACAGTTACAACATCGTTCATGATTGAGTTTCAGTCAATGCACAATACCCTTCACCAGTGTACATTTCCCACCACCAATGTCCCCAGTTTCTGTCCTGCCCTCCCTCACCCTGTCAATCCTTCTGCCTCCTTCTGGGGTAGACTCTCTCTCCTCTCTGTCTCTGTCTTCATTTTTTTTTCCTTTGGACACTGTGAGTTACAATATTATTATTGAAGGGGTATCATGCATATCACTATTTCTTTTCAGCACCAAATTCTTATCCTGAGCAATCATTTCCAACTATCATTGTTCATTCTCTGTCCTAACTACATTCTTCAGCTATTTGTGGCAAGCTTTCTACCGTGGATTGGTCCTCCTGGCCCTCACATAAGAGTGCAGAGAGCTTTTCAGTATTGTATTTTAGGCTTCTAGGACATATTCCTAGTAGTGTATTTCTAGATGATATAAAAGCTCGATTTCTAGTTTTTTGAGGAATACCCATATTGTTTTCTAAAAAGATTGGACCGGTATACATTCCCACAAGCAGTTCATGAGAGTCTTTTCTTTCCAGCTGTGGCAGTACTAGTTGTTCTTATTCTCGAAGAGTGCCAGTCTCTGTGGTATGAGAAGATTTATCATTGTTGTTTTTATTTGAATCTACCTGATGGTTAATTATGTCAAGCATTTTTTTCATGTGTTTTGGCCATCTATTTCTTCTTTGAGGAAATACCTTTTCATTTCTTTTTCTCATATTTGGATGAGATTAGATTTTATTTTGTTGCTAATATCTACCAGTGCTTTATACATTTTAGATAGTAACACCATATCAGATGGGTAATGGGTGAATAGTTTCTCCCATTTCATGATATCATCCCTTGATTATTAAGAAATGACCTTCTCTGTATATTATAAGCTTTATATTCCTGAAGTCTATGTCATCTGATATTAGTATGGCCACCCCAGCTTCTGTGAGTTGTTTGCTTGAAAAAATGCCTTCCACTTTGAATTTGAGTTTTTTGTTTGCTCTGACTATTCAAATGTGTTTCTTGCAGGCAGAAAAAAATGTTGTATTTAATTTTCTCATCCACTGTTATCTTAATTTGTTTCTTTAGTCCATTACTGTTGAGAGAGATGATTGTCATGGAATTTTGTGACAATTTGTAGAAGTTTTGCTTGTAGAGTTGTTGCCTCAAAGTAACCCTTTCAGTTCTTTTAAATTTGGTCTTCAGTTTGTAAAGTTTCCAAGCTATTGTTCATTCTTCTTTCAAACCTAAATGAGAATCTAGCTAGGTGAAGTTTTCTTAGTCAGGTGTTTATTTTGTTGATTTTTTTCATTATATCTCACCACCGCCTTTAAGCCTGATGGGTTGTGTGTGATAAATTTCCTGTAAATCTTAAGGATGCTCCTTTGTATATATTTTCCTTTTTTGATCCTACTGCTTTCAGTATTATATATATATATATATATATATATATATATATATATATATTGTTTTCATGATTATGATGAGGATGTGCCTTCTGGTTCTTTTATTTGGGTCTCTTTTAACTGGTTCTTTTCAGGTATCCAGTATGTGGTTGCATGTACTCTATTTTTATGATGGCTTTTTATTACAAGTTACACTATCAAGTCTTGCCTAACATCTATTTAAAAGATTAATTCTAGTGTCTGAATATACATTAAATGTAACTTCTTAAATTTTTATAGTCAAAAAAAATTTTTATAGTCAAAGCTCTTCAATGACCAATGAAAGATGATTTAAAAAGATGGTTAAATAGAAAAACAACCAACAATAGTAATTTATTTTGAATCCAGTTTTTGAATGTACTTTTTAGCTCTGGGAGCTTTTCAAAAACTATGACTTTGATTGTTGTTTCTTCATAAAGGTTTTCTTCCTGGCTCTCTGGAATCTCAATGATTCTTATGTTGTTTCTTCTGAATTTGTCCCAAAGTGCTATTGTTGTCTTTTTTTATATATGATTTTTATTTTAATTATAGTGGCTTAAAAAATATGGAACACTGCATGAATTTGTGTGTCATCCTTGTGCAGGGGCCATGCTAATCTTTTCTGTATCGTTTCAATTTTAGTATATGTGCTGTCGAAACGAGCACTATTGTTGTCTTTTTTAAAGGAATTTTCCATATTCTATTCATTTATTTTGACCCTTTTCCATCTTCTGCTGTTGCCTGGAGGTGTTATGCAGCTTATCTTCTGGCTTACTGATTCTGTCCTCAGCATGTTACTCTGCTGGGGAGGCCTTTCAATGATATTTTTTTCATTTGCCTACCAAGTTTTATAGTTCTGTCAAGTCTGTTTGAAGTTTTCTCATTTCTGCTCTCATATTTTCTTGAGTTTTATGGGCTGTTCATTCCATAATTTCTGTGAATTCCTTGAACATTCTCAACATTTCTCTCTAATGTACTTCTCAGAGAGGATATATAGATGGCTAATACTATTTGGGTCTTCAATCTACCATCTTCATTTACTTAGTATGTTGAATGTTTGCATTGCTTTCCCATTGTTTATTATGTGTTGTGATGAATCTGACTAGAGAAATGTGCAGCCTCAGAGCAAAGGAGAGTGGCTGTGCTCTTTTCAGACACACTTACTTGGAGTGAAAAATGGTTCTTTGGAGTCAAAGAAGGCCCTGGTGTTGGTGTATCTATCTGCATCAGTTTCTTGGGAATGAATGGTTATGCTTATTTTAATTTTCACTATTTTACTTACATTTTAAAAAGTTCATCAAACCTGGTTAATTGATCTGCGAAAATCAAACTGAGCATAACAAGAGCATTTTTGAGGCAGGGGACCAC